>NW_017097174.1:0-47207 GCF_001412225.1 Nicrophorus vespilloides
ATTCAAATTGCTCTTACATAAAAAAGTCCCAAGGGGAAAGTTTTCAATTAATTTTTGTTTGTTCCAATTTAAGAAATTTTATTTTGTTTTCTATTACATACTATTTGTATTCTATTTTTCATTTCGTAATTTTTTTTTATAAATATGTAAATGAAATTAAATTCAATAAATAATATTTATTTAAAATTTACATTGATTGTTTTCTTTTCAGAATGGGGTGGGTAATATCGATTTACGCAATAATATTTGGTTTAATGGTTAAAAAAAGTTCCCCGACCGCTGGTCTAATGCAATCACAGGGCCGACCACGCGTTTAATCTTACATAGTCACCTAATAGTGACGAATGAATCTTTAATGTCTCGATGCGGTGGGCAATTTCCGGTGATCCGGAAGGCTTCGATCCATGCGGTAAACATAATACAAAAACAAAATACACTTCATTATTAGTATTATTAGTATCAACAAGCAATGAATTGTGCGAAACAACAAAAAAAAAACAAACAATTAATATCGATAAACGTGCATAAACGAGTATAATCATAACAAAGTTCCCAACGTTATTCAAATTCAATGTAGAACCAATTAAACGTGCATAATAAACAATAGATATGTAAACAACACTTGATACAATTAATGAACGTGAAATTATTTACAGAAATAGAGAAAACTAGTTTAAAAATTGACATTATTTATTAGAAATTACAAAGATGGTAATTATTGCTTCAATTATCGTAATTGCATTTTCTTTCCGTGAAAACCGTACCGAACGCAACATGGAACATTGTAATGCTCCATAAATGTACACTAATAACAACTTTTCTAAAGACTCAATTCGATTGTAACGATTTCGCGTGCAATCCAGAGACATCTCTCACAAAATCGAAATGCAATAAACAAAATAATTTGCAAATATAGAACAATTTATTTGAGAGTGGCTGTAAACACCAGTCAGCAAACTTTATGATGCATTCAAGGAACAAATGAAATAAAGTAAACCGCGCTGGAAACGCGTAAATATTTGCAGGCTTTAATAAGTTCATCGAAAAGTGTGTTAATAAACATTTGCGTTTCCAGGAACTATTGCCACATATTCATGTGGATCTTAACGTTTGATACACCCACCGTTCTTTAGTTGTTTATTCTTGTTACTGCGATAGTTATTGGTTTACATGGATTGGCAACGGTAGCTTAAGAAAACAAATCTTTTAAAGCGTTTATATTATTTAATCAAAACAAATAAATACATGAAATAAATACAAAGAGTCAATAACAAATATTAAATTTAAAAAGCAAAACAAATGGGCTTTCTGTAAATATTAACTCAAATGTAACTACCAGATTTGAGTTAATAGTTACAAGTATTAAATTCGAGTTTCTTAAGATTTTCTGTAGATCCAGAAAATTAAAAACTTGATTAGAAGTTCAAGTGGTAGAGACGCGGATAAATGGTAAAAGTTCAAACGGGTATAAACATAAACATCGAGTTTCTGGAAGTCCAATAAAGAAGGAGCAAGATTTCCGAGGAAGGGAGTAAAACTCGACGGCTAGACGGTGGATATACCGCGAAATGGTCGTTCTTTTTTCGGAGCAGCAGGTTCAGTGGTCCAGGCTGTTGGGGGTCAACAGACTTACCTCTCTCGGGTTCGTGAAATGTTCGGTCTGGTCTGTCTGGTGCACAGAATGCGCGCAGCAGACCACCTCCTTGTGTGTATTATTTTTACGGTGTCGAGATTGCATTTGTCCTTTGTGGACGACCCAACGGTACGAAAGACCCAAGCAGGATCAGCCGGAAGCGAGCGCGGAATCGCGACTCTTGGTCCGCAGGACGACAAGGACACGACTATGCGACGTACGTCGCAGTTGGCGCGCGTCAACCTAACAGCTGACTGCCATAACAAAAGATTGTTCTCAAGCTACAGCAGCGGAGAGAATCCCCCCGTGTTTGCTGATGTTGTTGCTGCTTGTACTGCTTGTTTTCTTTTCGTTAATCAATGTTATTTCGAGGAGGAAGTGATTGCGATCCTCTCGAGATTAAATGCTATTTCCATCCCGAGATTATCGTTCAAAACACCTCCTGCCAGCGACACCAAAACAATAACAATATACAAACGCAGCAGGCTCTCTGATCTATTTGTACGCTACATCCTAATGATTGATCATCAGCCTGCTGAGAAGAGATGGACACCGCTTGGACGCGCGTTTATTCGTTTGCTCCTACGGATGAATGAATGGATGGATGGATGGATAATATGGCAGCTATGGGCTAATGTGCGTGTGCAGCGAACAAAGAAAATGCCTTTTTATCCGCTTAGAATAAATGCATTCACTTACTTTCAAATACATTCGTGTGTGGGATGGCTGCAATGAATCGCCTGCACTCAGACTATCAGCAATCACTCGACGGAAACTCCGCAGATCCCGGACAAAAGGGACAGCAGCTCTTCGAATCTAAGCCCAATATCTAGGTAGTCTCTTCGGCGGCCTCGGCGCCCAACTTGCATGCAACTGTGTGCCCAATCCTGCTGCCTGCTGCCATCTTCAATGTTTGGCCGCGAGCGGCGCCACACGTCCTCTCAATACTGCGCACATAAACAATAAACACACGCCAGGACTGGCCAGGCTCTGCTCGAAGAGGGAGACGCGGAAGAGCGACAGAGAAAGGCTTGCACGACGACATCAAATATGATGATGATGATGATGATGCATGCATGCAACTGGATGTCAATTACATTTTCTTACTAATTCACAAATTATCCTTTGTTTGCACTTGTCCTTTCCAACCCGGCGCTCATTTAAATGAGGACGCGACGCGCCTCCGATCCCATCAGGATCAAGTATTAATTAAGTTAATAGACGATAATCCCCTTCAAAGCCTTTTAAAATTGAATATTAATACAGCTAAATTAAAAGGATTAATTTATAATACGATGATTAACAATATTACCTATTTACCACACAAATATTATATATTGAAGACACATCCTAAAACCATCGTCAAGTAACTTTCACTTACATTTATCTATAATTGAAGTTATATTAATTTAAAACTAAGAAACAAATATTTACAATTATTAAAGGAAATTCCAATCTTATAAATGTATCATGCAAATTAATAAAATTAGTGTAAAGTGTATATCATTCCATAATAATTATGATTAATCAAGTTTTAATGGCAATAGATAGATGAAGCGTAAATAGACATGATTCACAATGTACACAAGACGTTCCATTCAATTGCTAAACAAATAACAACCACTGTTCTAACAACGTTTCATTAGAACAATGCTAAAGATACTCGGAATTGTCCAAGATGCGACCACGCGACGTTTAACCAAATCAGCGCAATGTGTAATGTTTGATGGCTTAATGATCGCGCGAACCTTGACAGTGACAAACTCGATGATTGAAAGTGACGCCGACAGCGGATCTTTAAATTACTTAATACCTTTGTTCGTCGACCGATCGAAAAAAAACAAAACGATCTCAGAGAGAATGAAAAGTGCAGCCAGCAGTTATCATGCGGCGTACGTTCCATCAGCATATAAACGAAAAATGATAGTTGCTGCCTCCAAGGACGCGCAACTCGCACTTTCCGTCCCTGAGATATGCCCGAAAAGAATGGCACAACTTGGATTGATTTAGGGATTGATTGCAGATACATTTCAGTTTTAATTGAGCGCTCCCAGTTCCAACCCAATTGAACCTTACGCTCTAATTATTGTTGCGTTAATAACATAATTAATGCGATTTCAAACATCATCCAACGTTTTGTTTTGTATTCTGTAAAGTAACGCAATTTCGCATTACATCAAGGTAAACGTGGAGCTATTACGTTTCAATTATTAACTATCATATCTATAAAGAAATGTATACAATTTTCTGACTAGACAGAGATCTAATTAGATGTAACTAAAATCAGTTTTAAGATCAACTAAATTATGATTTCTATAATTTAACTTGTTCATAATCGATCTAAGATAATTTCTTTGCACTTACCAATTGACTGGAAGCAATTTTTCTCGTTCTAAACATCGAATGATTAAACACAGCACAAATTTCACTTTTGTAACGTCAAATTTATAACAAACTTTTGTTTCACCCTTAGCAACAATTCCTACTAGATTTTTATAATATAAATTACCAAAAACAAAATGATTAATATTCTCACAAGAAAGGAACATAAAAAAAACTAATTTTAATAAATTTTTCTTGATTTTTTTTTTATTAATTAATTTCAACATAACTTTGCATTGAAACTTATGAAATATTGCACCTAAAATAAAGAGATTATTAATTTTTAAAAGATAAGCAAGCGTAGATAAGGATACGCGGAAACGCAACGCAGTGCATCTTCTTTTCGCCAGTTCCAAGGACGAAATCCTGCGCCATTAAATTTTCGATATCGACAATCGCAGCCATCTGATAATTGCACTCTACTAATAAATTAAGGGAAAACAAATGAAAACGCTTTTGTTTAGAACAGAAGAGTAGCGGAAATAATTGAAGAAAGTGTCGAATTGATCTTACCTGGCTGCGTCTAAAATAAAGATATAATTAAGATCGGGATGGGAAAATAAAAAGCGAAGGAGGATTTCTTATTCCGTTTAATAATAATAATAATAATAATCATAATGGTGAAACTAATTCCGGAAATCAATGCCTGCTATTGTTACAAACTTAAAAAGTACAACGCTGCGATCCTGCAGCAAATAAAAAGAAAACTGCCTCTCCGGACATTGGAATCATTTAGTTAACAGTAAAACATAATAAAACACACACACATTTTCTGTTATCTGGATCCGAGGTGAGGGCGTGAATGTTTACTCTTTCATTATATTTTTTTTTCAAACGTATTATCCACCTCGCTATATCAAAATAAAGGAGAGAACAACGAACAAAATGTAAAAATAAACAGAAAATCTTTTGCTCCTCCTCGTCGTTTATTAGTGATTTATTTATTTATTATTTTTTTTTTTGCATTTCATATAAATATTTTCCTCTTTAAGATTTAGACTAAACAATGTACTCGGGAACTCTGTTGCGACATTGCGACCGCAGTCGGTCCCTTTGCGAGAGATTAAGAAGCATCACTAAAACTGTATCATTTTCGTTTTCTTTACAAGTTTTTTTTTTTACGTTTTATCCATCGCTAAATTCATACTTTTAAAAAATATAATGTAAACCGCAACAACAAGTAGTCCTTGCTCACAAGTATAAATACTTAAGTGTTTATAATCTATATAATCGTATAATAATTCCTCTTACTTCACAATTAACAGAAAAAAAAAATTATAATAGTTATAATTATAATAATAGTTAATATATCATATATTTATATATAAAGAACTTGTAGTTTCATTTATTTATTATTATTATTCTTACGTTTTTAATGCCACAAAATAGTACTTTTTTTTTATTTAGACATTTAGTATATTATTATTATTGCGTGATTTTTCTTCTTCTATTTCTCAATATATACACAGGCAGAAACCGTCCGGGAGGACTGCGAAATCTCCCCAAAAAACTATAGTTTCAACTGCGTCAATCAAAGGAAGAGACGTCGCACCGAACGATCGAATTTTTTTTGCCCTAAACTCCTCCGGACAGTTTCTTAACGGGTTATGTATAAAAAATAAAAATTACATATCTTTATATATATATGTTATTATAATACGACTCTAATAATAGTTCTACAAAATATCTTTTAAACTAAAACCCAGACAATATATTTATTTTATATTATTATTATGTTCCTTTTTTTTTTTGTTTTTTCCATTATTTTTCTCGTTATTTTTCCAAGCGCGTATTTACACATTCTAGCGATTTATATTATATTACTCCTTCCTATTCTCCTTCTTCTTTTTCTTTTGTTTCAAACTAAATCTGTATAGGAAATACTTTTTAAAAGAAAAAAAAAAGAAAATTAAAGATTACGAAATCATAATAATAGTAATAATAATAATAAAAAAGAAATAATAGATAAATTTGTACTATTAAAATTAGCTGATAAAATTAAAAAATATAATATAATTATCAATAATAATAATGTAAATAATTAGTAAATCACAGTTAGAATGTTACATTTTGCTAAATAATCTTGTGCTCAATTGATTCAATGCAAAAAGAGAGGGGTGGCTGGGGGGATATGTTAATTGAGTTATCTATGCGTAAATGGGGGGGAGAACGAAAACGTGTAGTTTTTAGTTGTTTCACTTCTTTCCTTCTTCTACTACTACTACTAATTTTCTTCCTTGTTTGTTAAGATTTTCTTTCTTTTCTTTTTTTTGATTTGATTAATCAATAGTTTGTATTAACAAATTATTTAGCAAAATCATTCAGCAAGTGCATGAAGAAAATTAGTTATGAAAAATCCGTTAAACTGGTACACTCATTGTTGGAGGATTCGTTCTTGATCGATGGAATATCGGACTTGATGTCTTCGCTCTTCATCTTGAGCTCCATGTGCTGGCGTTGATGCAACAGCAGATGATTCTTCTGGTAGAAGCCCTTGTTGCAGTAGGAGCAGACGTGTGACTTAAGGGCGCACGTGCCCTCTGGATGTCTTTTGTTATGCTGTTGTAAACCATGCTTTGCACTGAAAGCCCTCGAACATATTTTACAAATGTGCGGTTTACTTTTTTGCACTGTACTAATTTTATTGGTGTAGCCGACAGTTTTGTTATACTGATAACTATTGCTACTTATGCCATTGTTTATTGGGAAATTCTGGTGGTGCAAACTAGCGGTTAATGTACACAAATCGTTTACTAACAGGGAATCTCCACTATGCAACTTTATATGCAACGCCAAAGCTTCGCGGGAATTGAAAGTTAACGCGCATTCTGTACAAGCCAATGGTTTTTCTAAAGCGTTCGCTTCGTGGTGCATTTTCGAGTGGAGATTTAGCTCGGATTTCGTTTGAAACGTTTCCCCACAACTTGGACACGTAAAATTATATTCACCATTGTGGTATCTGAAAATTACGAAATCAAATTTTACATAATTCAATTTTTTGCTCCTTTTCCACTCAGTTCATCAATCAATTGTACAAACAACAACAAAACAAGACATTTACTTAATTAAATATGAATTTGATTTGGTTATTTCCTCAATACCAAGCAACACCGTTTCCGAGACAGAGAGAAAAATGACCAAAAAAAAGACAAATTGAAATGGAAACGATTAACACACAAAACACAAATTAAATTACAAAACAATAACAACAACAAAAAAACAGAAACAAGAAGAGCAAAAATAATAATAATAACGACAATAAGACTGATGGAAACGAGATGTTAGAAAAACTGTACGGCTCCAAAAAAATTCATATAGCTACCGGAACAAAAGCCTCACCTCATGTGTGTGATCAGAGTCCTCTTCTGCAGGAATTCCTTTTGGCAAATCGGACAGGAATGTGGCATCTTTCCGTGCAACCTGTGGTGGTTAACCAACTCGAATTTACGTGTGAACGATGCGCCGCAGTCGTGGCAAACGAATGAATTCAGAGAGCCGTGGAATCTAGAGTGCATAATCTGAAGAACAAAGGGGGCAAAGGAGTTACAAATCGGCTCGGCCTTTTATCGTAGCTCTCGCACTCACCAAGTGATCCTTCTGTGCAAAGGATTCGCCACATTCGTTACAAATGTGTGGTCGCTCTCCTGCATGGAATTTGCTGTGGGTAACCAGGTGCCTCTTCAACGGAAAAGTCCGACCGCAATCTTTACAAACGAACGGGCGATCTCTACTATGAACCTGCAACAAGAAAAACCCGAAACAAATTAGATTAAACTCATATTATTCAATAAAACAAATTAAACTGTTGTTTATGTCTTACTAATAAGAGTTTGTAGATTGGAGGAAATTTAGTGCCCTCCGCGGAAACAAAATGGGGGACGGACGCGAGAGCGCGATGTTAGAGAGTAGTAGTAGTAGTTCAACCCCCCCAAAAGAGGAACGAGAGAGCTCAGGCGCAGAGCCTTTCTTCTTCATCCTCAAAGGAGGAACGATTAAATTAAAACTCCATCCGCCAAAAATAAAAGCAGCGGAAAGTAAAAGAAATCGCGACCGATCGATTCGGAAGATTGCAACAATCCGAAATGGCTGCGCGCCCGAGCATCGAAACAGGGAGAATACAAAAAGAAAAAGTATCGAAACCAAAAAGAAAACAACAACAACATCATTGTATAACAACAATGTTCATGACTGGTTTATTACTGTAAATCATTTTTGTGCAAGATTCGTGAGCAATTACCGGCGAGCAAAGAGTCGTTGCACAATGGTTTCCCTCATTGCTCCAATGAGCGCTTTAACAAAATCAAATAAAAAAACAGAACCGAAAAGAAATCAACGAGAATGCAATCAAAATCGCGTTATGCAACAGATCAATTTTCGGGGTATTTCAATAGGATATATTTGTTGTTGTTTAACGTCTCCATAAATAATTAATGTAATGCGCTCGGTTAGTATTGATTTCGGGGGGGCAATTAAAACCGAATAAAATAGGGCGTCGACGGGCGAAAGATGGATACGGTCATCATCGACATCATCTCCGCAAGTGTGTTTCGTTAAAAGTTGCTTGAACTATGACCTGAATGTGCGAGCGGCTGTTTAATCCGTGTGGGCCAGCCGCGATTTCGCCCACAGCGTGCATTTAAAGAGACCCGATGCAACGACAAAATTGTGTCGACGTGTCGCCCGTAAACATAAACAAAAACATCATGGGGCAACACGGAGGACACCTCGCGAGTCTACGATAATACCGGAGGGCAGCAACAGCAACAGCACAGCTTGGCGGCAAGCGGTTACCGTCCTTTTTTCCTCTTCGGCTTTGTTCTGCAACGCCGCGCATTTAATAATGCATCGGAGACAAAAGATCAATGCACCGAATGGCTGATGGAAACACCCCGAAACCGCGATGCCGAATCGATAGATCTCGTTCTTTCGATAGAGCTCTCTTCCACGAATATAAATTAATATCAATCAACTTACGGGGAGGATGCGGACTATGGTTTTCGTGGAACCAAGAAACGATGGACCATCATCATCAACATTGACTGACCGCAGAACGAACGTGTGTTTTCGAAAGGCGACTTAGATTATTATGGTCTGCACCTGGGTGTGTGTGTGTGTGTGTATATATATATTTGTATGGCTGTGTGTGTTAGAGTGAAGGTATATTATACCTGTGCGATGGAACTGGTCAGAGATGTGTCGGGAACACTCCCATGTTCACCATTTTATTTCAACCTGCATGTCTGACACAAAGGACAATGGAAGCTCTCCTTGAATTCACCGTTACTACGGAGCGGCATACGCCGGTCCGACGCGCACTTTCCAAAACGGGGGTGGATGGAGAGAGTGGCGCAAACGAAGGGGATGGAAGCAAATTAAAATATATATATATACATCTAGTATATATATACTACACATATATATACCTAACAGGGGTAGAGGAAAAAAAAGGAGGAATGAAACACATCAGACGACGAAAAAGGAAACGGAGTTTGATTGCTTCAGTCCAACCCCTCCGAGCTTCGTTATTGATTTAATTTTAAATTCAGAGATATTAAAAAATATTACAATGCGACCGGAATCGTACTCCCATATTCACGACTCGAGCGTTTAAAACAATCCGCGAGTTTTATTCACCGCACATTTAACCATAACAGATTAACATTCCGCCATTTTGCAAGAGAATAACTTTTAATTTCCTAAATAATTTTTTTTAACAATTTTAACAACAACAAAATAATATTTTATATTTTTTTCTTTCTGGGCCAACTTTGAGAGAATTCTAATCATTTAATGCATTCAAGATCCATAAACTTCACACAAAATATTATTTTGGAAGATTGTTACACAACAGTAGAAGCTATACGAGATGAAGATTTAAGCACATCTGTTTGTTATTGTTATTGTTGTTTTTTTCATCCTGTTCTTATTTCGCAATAACGCGTGCCTCATATCTCATATGTCAAACAAATTATAAAATAAATCAGATGACTACTTATCATCATGAAAGGATGTTCGTAGTAACATTGTCTGCTTGCAGTTTTACTCCAAATGAGGTTTTCTTATATTATTAAATTAGTTAGCAACTATAATTGCACTGATATGATAATAAAGAAAAGCATATGCAAATTTATGTACAAATTAGTTCATTATCAGAGGCAGAAAAAGGTTAATTTATAGGCTTCTTTTTTGCACCGCATAGTCGTTATTAACCACAGGTACTAAAACACTAAAATAACATTCTTTGTTACGTGTTATTTTACTCGTCTAATTTTCTTCTCAACGATATGATAAAATCTGCAATTTTCAACTAATTATTCCTCAAATTAATTTCCTTGAAAATACATAAATGTAAACAAATTATGATACAAGTCACGTGTGAACGCACAAATAAACATTACTATAAAGTTTTTAAATCAATATTATTCAACTATACACAATGTGTATTTAACAAAACTGCGAAATCATAATACTATTGATTTCAGTGGATGAAAGTCGCCTTTGGCGTAAATTACACGAAATAAATTCGCAGCCATTCACGAATCTTGGACATCTGCTGATACCTCGCAAGTTTCTTACATCATTTGTATCGATCCGCAAGAAACGGCTTCGGTTTCATAATTACAGAGCTTAACTGCAATATGGAATCGCGTTCGCTTCTTTGTCCGTATAATTTGTTTCTAGAAAATTATTAAATATCGCTCGAATATACTCCATACTTTTTACAGAGAAACACACATACAATAGAGATAAGAGACCAAATAATCTAATATCTACGTCCATTGTTAGTTACTAATAAGCAATTTATATTATTTGAGGTTTATTAACTCAAATTCAATTTATTTTCATACATTACCTGTTTTTATGTTCACTTTGCTATATTTTGTATTAATGAAATAAACATGTATATACAATTAATTTTCTACTTTCCTTGAAATTACTGAATATATATATTAAATATTCTAGTTTTTAAAGAATTTTAAATAGCAAATAGAGATAATTTAATTTGCTTAAATGATAATTAAGTTCTATACAATTTTTTCAAATATGATTTTTGTTTTGATTGATTTGATGGGAGTAGAGTAATTAAAATTAAGTACATACCCGACTGTGAGTGATAAGATGATGCTTCAGAGTGAAACTCTTCTTGCATTCAATGCACTGGTAGGGCCTCTGACTCGAATGCAGCAGCAGGTGAGTGTTCAAACAGTGTTTGTGGGTGAATGCCTTGCCGCAATGATGACAGCTGTGTGGTTTGATGCCGCTGTGGGTCTTCTCATGGGTGGTGAGATGGTGCTTTAAGAGGAAAGTCTTGCCACACTCGGCACACGAGAAGGGCCTTATCTTAGTTGGGGCAGGATGCTCAGCAGCACTAGGTTCAACCTTGTGGGTGAGTGTCTCGTGCCTCTTCGATATGATCTGATTGTATTCGTCGGGGGTCAATTGCACGGTGGCAAACGGAGATATGAGATGTTTCTCGAGCTTCTCAGGGGACTTATCGTAGGTATCCTCCTGCTTGGTTAAGCTGTTCATGAAGAACATGGGCTTCCGTATTTTCAAATTTTTTGAGTCTTGCAACACATTCTGGATGGAATAATTATGTAAGTCTTCGGCTGCATTTTGAGATTCTACCTGCCAGTATGCAAAATTTGTTGTGGTACACATTTCTAACCTTCTTTCATTGGTAAACTTTCACTGGCTCATAGGGGGGCGCGCACGGCCGGTGCCCGAATCTCGCGGATTTCCACCAACTTTGGGACTCCCTCAGAATGCACAGAAGTTCAGTTTGTTTGGTTTTCTGTTGGACATTTTCGACATTTTATTAAAGTCACTAGACGGGGATTGGATTATGGGACGCAGCGAGAATTGTTTCAAACAAATGTTGCCAATTACACAAAAATTAAATTACTCTTTCCGTGTCTCTCTGTTTCTCTCTCTATACAGGGTGTTTACACTTACGCACCGCCCACGGGCCACACATGGTACACACGATGTTTTCCTTCCTTCCTTCGCTCTCTCATACATACATACGTACACAAACATCCATACATACTCACGCATCCATATATACATACGCTCATGTACATGCACGCACATACACACACTTCGATCGGGGGGGAATTACCCTTGGAAACACCGCACTTGCCTGCTTTCCTGCGTTGCTGCCACCCTCCGCTCATCAAACCTGTTACCCCATTACGTCCATTGTATAATCTGAGATGCGCAAAATCACCCTTAAGAAAGCCGAACCTTCATTAACATAATGGAAAATCAATAATTTTAAGATAATAAATTAGCAGGGCGGAAAGAATATCTCTCACTTCCGTCCATCCAACGCGACGAATACAAAGCTTCTACAAATAACACAAAATTTATATCGAAACAATCAACAACAACAAAAGCAAATTAAATCAATAAATAATTTAACAAAATACATAAAACAATATAAAAGCAATAAACAAAACGAATATCTAACTATAATTATCATTGCAAACCCATAAAACAAAAGAGCAACAAAGCAGAAACAATAAATAATTACATACAATTATCATTAGACAACCCACCTAGCAGCACCTGCTCAATTAAAGATTAAACCTCCCGTTAATTACATTGAATAATATAATAGAAATTAACAATAACTTTTTATTATTTCTTTATTTTTGATATTAATTCATTCAAACAAGATTGTTTTTTTAAAATCAAGAAATAATTGAATCAAGTTATAAAAACAATTTAATATGAAATTTAAATACTTTATCAGAAGAGAACTGTATTTAATTTAAACTTTATACAATAAATTAGAATGTTATCATAATAGTCTATAGTTTCCATATAATTTGTTGCTTATTTATAGTTAATATTTACACTTATATTGAAATATATTTATTACTTTTGTGTCTACTATAAAATACTGATGTTGTATTTGTGTTGATAAAGAATGTTGATGATTTAAAGTAATGACGATGAAATTGGAACACCCTGTATATGCAAAATTATGAGTTTACGTGTAGGCAACCAAAGCAGCGCGTGTGTATGTTAAAAAAAAGAAGAAGAGTTGTATGTAATATATTTAAATGTATGTTAAATCTTTGTTAAATGATACAGTGAGCTAAATAGCATTCGCCAAGTAAGCATTACAATATTCCCAAGCGAACACCTTACCACGCACGTTTCCGTCGATAAGTTTTGCCATTGTAATAAGTAGTTTAATAATAACACCGCATAGGCCTGCATTCTGCACTTATTTGGACATGTTACCTTTTACGCATGCATTTATAATAACTATTCATTAAGCAGCGATTGCGGAAAGAGAGAATGCTTCGGAAACTGCGGTGGATGTAGGCAGTACGCAAAGGACGTTCGTTCAAAAACTTGACGTTCAATCTAGAGAGCTCATTGTTAACCTCAAAAGAACTTCAGCTTCAGCACAAAAAAAATAAAATAGATATAGATACACACCGACATAGATATATATATACATGCATATTAAATATACTTTTAAAAGGATCTCAAGGAAGCCTGTGCTATATTAGACTCATAAAAATCAGTTAGGTAATTTGTAAGTTTCCTTCTGCTTGAAGAAATCATCAATTTTTGCACACACACTGACATTGTGTTACTTGCCCATTATTTAATTGTGATCTCTGTAATCTTATAACCTCCAATAGGAAGTGGGAGAGAAAGTAATAATAATAATTTATTAATGTCTTGTTGGTTTGTAGATCAGGAGCAGCCATGAGCCGAAAGAGAAATCCCAAGTTGCAAATCAAATTGGCCCCGGCCGAAGCACCTCCAATGTGAGTACTTCTCCTATACAAGTTCTCACCAAATACAGTTAATTAACTTCAATTGGCTAATTAAAAATCTCAGCAAGGATTTTATTCTAAATAACACTTTAATTGATTTAAATTACCAACTTCAATTTATTTGTTTTTTTTTTTGATGTAATTGCTTTTAAGTTACATGACAATTGAAGTATAATTACAATATAATTACGTTACGTAAGTTGCAAATTGTATTTTGGGGTAAATTTTGCAAATTTAAATTCTTATTGGATGTAATTTTGGAAATTGGATTTTGCTTTTCAGAAATGTACCAGCAAACTTGGATACCAGAACGACAATTACGATCGGTGAGCATATGTTCGATGTGGAGGCCGACGACCTGGAGAAGATTTGCGATTTGGGACACGGGGCTTATGGGTACGTCGAGAAGATGAAGCATAAGCCAAGTGGGACGATCATGGCTGTGAAGAGGATCACGGCGACTGTTAACAGTCAGGAGCAGAAGAGGTTGCTCATGGATCTGGACATCAGCATGAGGAGCAGCGATTGTCCATATACCGTTCAATTTTATGGCGCTTTGTTTAGGGAGGGCGATGTTTGGATTTGCATGGAGGTACTTTATCAAGTTTTTCACCATTAATAACATTTTATATTGTATGATTTGTATGTTTTTTAAAAGGTAATGGATACCAGTCTCGATAAGTTTTATGCCAAGGTGTACAAGCACGGACGCAAAATTCCGGAGGATATCCTGGGGAAAATATCGTTGGCCGTTGTGAGCGCTCTTCATTACCTACACAGCCAGCTGAAGGTGATCCATCGGGACGTGAAGCCATCGAACATACTGATAAACAGGCGAGGCGAGGTGAAGATGTGCGACTTCGGCATCAGCGGCTACCTGGTCGATTCCATCGCGAAGACAATAGACGCCGGCTGCAAACCCTACATGGCCGTAAGTTGAGATCATCCTAAGCATACGAAGCATCTTCTTTTCACTGCAAGGTGATTTGCAGCCGGAAAGGATAGATCCGCAGGGCAATCCGTCGCAGTACGACATCCGATCGGATGTATGGAGTCTGGGCATATCTCTCATCGAGCTGGCAACAGGCGCCTTCCCTTATCCGAACTGGGGCACACCCTTCGAGCAACTCAAGCAGGTGGTGAACGAGAGTCCGCCGCGTCTGCCCTCCGATGAATACACCCCAGATTTCGAGGACTTCACCACGCAGTGTCTCCAGAAGCAATATCAATCGCGCTACAATTACGACCAACTGCTGAACCATCGGTTCTGCTTGATACACCGAGAGAAAACGACTGATGTCGCCGCCTACGTGTCGGAGATACTCGATCTACCTGATAATCCATGAGATTCGTGCACGATTTCTTAACATTTCAATTGATTTTATTTTCTATTCATTTACACTAATTTCTTATTCGCATATACATATATATATATATTTAGATATGGATACGTTACTGTTACTTTTACTAATATCATATTTTTAATTTCTCTTTTCCTTTCGAGTATGATCGCTTTCGTTCGCTTTTATTAATTATTTACAAGCTCTACTTTAATTTTCACTTACGCAATCAAAAGCAAAACAAAAAAAAAAGAAAGAAGCAATTCAAGTCATTCGTTTTTAATTACAGAGTTTACGAATAACAATTTTAATTTATTTTTAATTTACGTTTTAAACAAAACTAGCTTTTATTTAATTATTTTAATTAATGCTCATATCGATCGGTCGGTGCCTCCTCTATCAATCAACTCCCCTTCGATATGAACTCGTATGTCTTAAAGACAAACCCACATCACGTTATAACAACGTACTTCGATAACAACCAATAACCGTGTGCACATTTGTTGAAAGCAATAATGTTAACTGATAGTGTTCCTCTGGCTCTTGGAGCACCAAAATTTTCAATAATCGATCCATCGTGTCCAAAAAAGTACAAAGAAAAGAAAATAATTGCAGAGGCAATTTTGGTGTTCCATCTCCAGCGTATATTCAGAATTATATATATATATAGATCGTAGGTAGATTGTTATTTTTGTAGTCATCGAAGAGTACTAAAGATGTAATTAGTGTGTTCAAAGAAGAAAAAAAAAACAAACAACAAAAATAGTTTGCATTTTACTTTTGATTTCCTTCAAAAATTAATTAATTTCCCCAATTTGCTCTCATTCTCTTCAGCGTAGAAAATTCTATTTCGCAGAGGCCTACGTAGATTGTCCACTAAATCTGTACTAAATGTTTCTAAAGCAAACCAATATATTTACTAATTGTTGATATTGTATACATTATATACGTGTGATAATAAATGAATAAATAAAAACAAATGCTTTTGAGTCTCCTATACCTATTATTAATCATTTATATTTAATATTGATCAAAAGATATGGGAAATAATGAGAAATACAAGTGACTAGTTTCATTTATTTATTTTCTTAGAAAATTGTATGGCTATATACAGCATAAACTAATAAGGCTAACAACAAAAAAAATATATATAATAATAGTAGTAGTAATAATAAGGTATGGAAAATCTACAGTTTCATCATCAAGTATGCGGAATTCTCGTTATATTTAAGTATTTCACTTAGCTAATGAAACGAAAGCGTAACGACCAGACAATAAAATATTTAAACTCCGTTCGGTTGTTTGTTTGTTTTTTTTTCTTTACATGTTTTATCCACATATATAATATAATATATTTATAATAAATCATCAATAATGTTTTATATACAAATCACTTCAGTTCAAAAGTTTTCTACAAAAATCGAAAAGCTTTTCATCTGCTTAAAATCTTCAATAATAATAATATATATACTATATATTAACATAATAACTAAATAAAAAATCGTTAAAACGTAACAGTCATTCTAATTTCTCTTGCTTATGTTTTCTTCTACAGTATTTACTTTTTTTGGGGGGTTGGGGGGAGTGGGGACTTGTTTTCTTTTCCTCTTTAAATTTTAATATACTCGTCTAAACAAAAGAATAATTCATTATGGCACTATAACTATGATCAATTTTTTTTTTTTGGTTGTGCGATATTCGAAAATCTAATATTTTAAATGGTAATATTTAAAATATGTCGATTTTCTGGATTCTCGTATGCAAAAAGTGTTATTAATTTTCTATAAATATAAAAATATTTGTTTTTTTCTTTTTAAATCTATCTGTATCTAGGTAACAGCGAGTTTAGTATCCAAAAATGTAATTCGAAATTTCGCTTAATCACTATAGGAACGGAACAAAAAAGAAAAATTAAACAAGATTCGGAGCCCGCCTCGCTCGTCCCTGTATGTGGACTATCAGAAGAAAGGGGATTGGGAGCTTTAGACGTGCTCGTCTTTTGTGTAAAATTCGTTGTCGAACCGCGTCGACAATATGTAAACCACAGCCTCGTAGGTGGCCATCATGATGGCCGTGTTTGGTATCTGCCTTATCAGTTGGGTGGTCAAACCCCTGTAAACACCCTTGATTCCTTCCTCCTTGAAGACCAGACCGAGCGTCTGCCAGAAGGCCTTGTATCTGCTTCCCTCCTCTCTGAGACGGGTGCGCGCCACCTCGTGCGGATAGGCTACGCAGGAGGCGACCGTCTTGGAGACGGCGCCCGCCATCATGAACTCGAGGAAGTCGCGCGAGTCTCGCGTATCGGAGTCGCGCTGCCTGTGCGCCATCAGCTCGGCTTTCAGAGCCTCGTAGATCACGAAGTGGACGATGGTCTCGGATATGCCCATGTAAGAGGCGGATATACCCTTGTAGAATCCGCGAAAACCCTATGAACAAACAATAGAAGGAAACGATCAAGATCCGAACTCTGTTATGATCTTTAGAGCTCTTACGGATTGCTTGTATATCCTTCGGACGCACTCCATCGCCGTCATCCGATTGCCGTCCTTGTTCACCTCCAGCTGCAGACGCGTTTTCACGAACCATATGGGGTTGGTCAGGGTGCTCGCCATGAAACCGGCGCAAGAGGCGGACAGCATGTGCACCATCGCCGAGTTCGGCGGGAAAACGGTGTTCCAGAAGAGCTTCGCCTGCGAGTACGTGCAGAAATACACGGCTCTGGATGGTGCCACTCCGACCAGGTTCGGTCCCAACCCTGCAAAAACACACACATTTCAAGATTTATCGAACCATCTCCTCTCTGCCAACGTCGGCCGTATAAAAATACATCCGCAAATTCGGGCCAAGCCAACTCATTTACACAACGCCAATAACCGTATTATTGAATCAAATAAATTTACTCACAAAAATTATCAATCAAAGAAAATCCTCTGATTTCAAACACAAAAACCTACTTTCACACTTTCAAAATAGATTTAATTTCAACAAGAATTCAACTATGAAATTCTATTACTTATTCCAATTTAAATATATATAGGATATACGAAAATATTTTTTTTCAAAATTTACTTAAATAACTTCGAAGATTTTCCAACAAACCCGATGTTTCAAAAGAATTTCCACAAAAAAAATAATTATTAATAGCACTTCGAAAATTGTGTGAACTTTGTTCGCCAATAATTGACGCGAAAAGTTTATATTTACATTTCGAGTATTTCTCACTTCATTAACTTATAAAATATATTAACGGAATTCGCAAGTACATTTAAAATTTAAAAAAATTAATCTGCATTAAATGCAATACTAACAAAATGTAATCACGAATACTTTCGAGAGCGAGAATGAATTTATGACTTTGATAAGAATAATTAAACAACATTGCAATTTTTTTTAAATATTATTGATCTGGATATATCTGGATATTCGTGCATTTACACGATACAATTCGGTGCAACGTGTATGCACTTATATATAATTATAAGTTTCATGTTGTTACCGCATCGATTTCGCCCAGACTGGAACGATAAGCCCCGTCAATTAAACAATAACAAAATGCTTGTTTATGCATCAGCTAATTTATCCGTTCGTTTCTTTTTTTTTATAATCTTCGAAATCAAACTGCGTCGAAATTCGCCAATCGCAATATTGATAAACGGATGCGACCGAATAACAGCACAGGACGATAAAAATGCCATTGCGAAAGCAAACAAACAAACAAAACGCGAATATCTACGTAGTAGCAAATCGCTAGACTAGATTGCATACGTGTTAAAATCAAAACGTTTCCGGGCATTACCTAACGCGCAGACACAAAAAAAAATAGCGAAACAATCGTGCTTTCAAATTACTATCGTAATCTCTCACAATTAAAGCTCTGATCCACTCTGTTTTTTTTTTTTTGGTTTCGTAGTAAATTCGAGTGTACTTTTGTTTGTCGATGCTTCAACAGATAACAACAATGGGGTTTCATTAGGTTTATCTGTGTTGTACACACGGGGAGAACAAGTGATGTGCATTAAGTGGGAACACAATAGGAATTGGCCGGTCTGTTGCTGTCCCGACAATCAGCATCTCGAGCGAATTCATTATATTTAAATTATGAGCAAGGCTACTACGTTGCTGCTGCTTCTGTTATTGTTGTTGTTGTTGCTGCTGCTATAAGTTTGTAGTAGTAATAGTGGAGATGATGAAGCACGACGTTGACCCGAAAGCTCTGAGGATCAAACGCTTACCATCAATCTGCATCTTTTTGTGCTTGTGCTTGATTAACTTTTGACCTCTCAATGCCACTTGCATTCCACAATAATACTCGACGCACACAATGCAGAAGGCTTTTCAATACAAATATCCTCGTCGAAAATCTATAAAGTTGACAAGCTCAAGTCTACAAATAAACTCATTTAATTATGGTATTCTATAAATCTTGAGCTTTTACACTAATTCAATAAGATAAAAATATACATTTTTTTTTTGTTAAAACAAGAAATTACGTTGTTTTTAAATTTGTAGTTTATATATCAATTATCGCTTTCTCAATCACTCTACAAATAAACTCTTTCAATTGTTTATAATCATATCTCAATGTTGAACTTTTACATCCTCACCACTTCACCAATATAAAAATAAAAACGTATCACGTATAACTTTCATTTAGTTAATAATATAAAATTACATTATTGACAATCGCTTTCTCGATAATTTCCTTATTGATTTCTAATTTGCTTTACTTGATTTTATCCTAGTACTAAATTAAGTAAACTTGAACTTTAGTTGTTAATAAATTTAAGCAATACGAATTTAACAAATGATATTTTGTTAACCTTGTTAACTCATGAGTTATCTATGCATTATGTCAAACGCTTATTACACGTTATATCACGAAAACTATTAATATAAATATATCTATAAACTATTTTAAGTGGTTGTAAACTAATGGTTTTGAAACTACCAATTCGAATTCGTTTTGGCCAATTTTCCAGTTATTTATAGCGTGTTTATATTTGTACAAAGCTTTTCTTATATATTGGCCAATAAACTAATACATTTTGAATACATTTTCTTTAAAGATCTGAATAGTCAGTAGTCAGCATTAATTAATATGTTAAATCTTGTAGTTTTAATGTGAATGGACTTTGGTATCTGAAAAATATGCTAATGAACTTTTTCGAAACTATAACGTTTTAGCTTTAATCAAATTTCGTGAAAACTTTATGGTTTCGTTGAGAAACTACAGGTTTCCATTCACTCTCTATCCAAAGTGTTTCTAAGATAATATTTATTTAAAAACGTTGGCGGTGTATTTATAGTAGAGTTCGATTTCTTGTATGCAATAAATTAAATGAGTGTGTAATTCACTTGGCTCGAATTCTGGTTTAAATATAGAAGAAAAAAATTTGCTTGTAATTGTGTGTTTACCTTTGAAGAGCGCCATCGGGCCCTCATATTTAATAATGTGCCTCAGGCATTGGACCAGTCCTATATTATGCGTGGATGGGGCAACGTAACCTGAAAGAGCCACAACTTGAGGCCGGAGATGATGGGAGGATGTCCATAACCTACGCCTCTGTAGTGTCCGGCAGGTGGTCTTGCTGGTGGTGTCCTGCGCGATTTGGGGCAGTTCGTGGAAACCTGACCTGGAGGACTGCAGACGGGTCTTCACCACCTCCAGAGGGCATGTCACTATGGCTCCCACAGTTCCGGCGACCCTTCAGAAGAGAAAAAAAGCAAAAAAAAAAAACAAGAAATTAACATCGGGCAGCAAATTTTTTAAGCGTTTCTTCCTCCACGAAGAACATCGACCTACATATATCGAAGAAGAGACTATTGCACCTTTCAGCATTCTCATCGAATCGAACAACAATGTCGAAACCGCTTGCTATTTATAGATCGCTCTAATTGAAATCGCAACGGCACGGCGTACATGCACGTAGCGCACTTGACAATTGTGCATTTACGAAAGGGCATTATATCATCATTCTTTAGCCTCTAATACCGACGCGGCCTTCGCTCATCGAGCACGCATCCAGAAAAGAATACACAGTTTACTGTTTTCGAGCGAAACAAAGCAACAAATAATAATAAATAATAATAAATAAATGCACGGTTTCGCTGAACGCAACAACAATCATTCAATTATGCAACGACCGCAATTTACTGTTCAAAGTGTAAACAGCCTCCTCCGCTAGACAAACGTGAAAACAGCCGGAGCGGATCCGCGAAGACCGCAGAAAGAATATTTTTAGAAGATGTTAAAAATACGAATTGCAGGCCATGTGTTTTCGCGTGCACAAAACAAATGAAACGCGATGAAAATAAGGAGACATAAATGCAGGAGACGACGAGCGACCGAGAGACGCGCAACAAATGCTAAAGCAAATATTATTACCTTATACTTGCAAATGCTCTTATTGTTGCGAATGTTTTTCCTTTCAATCCGCAACTCAAAGTATTCCCGAAGATACGCGCAATACCGCATAAGCATTTATGTATATTATTAATAATTTTCCGTTTATATTCTCCTTTCTTTCCTTGCATCGTGTGAACTTTACATCCGCAAATAAACCGACGATTTATATTGTAGTTTTCAAGTCCGTGGTCTGAAAATAGAATAGCATGCACCTCGCACGTCCGTCGCGTAATTAATTCGATCATTCCTGCCTTGAATTTACAAACGAATTACATCTACCCTAAAACACCTAAGGCTACGAACGCAAATTTTCAACGTACATTATTTATTTATTTATACGTTCTGCATATACGGATTTTCCTCGATCACACACCACGATTAACAACAATATTTTGCGCGCTGCAATCATTTATAAATCATTCTGTTTTCGACAATATGTTTCGACTCATGCATGCATGCAAAAACATTGGGGGTTCGGTAGACCTGCCTCTCCCATACACTTAATTCTATTAATAAAAATAAAACTTGTTTCATCAACCGAAATATTGTTTTCATTTCCATCGCAACATTTAAACTACAAATAATAGCAAAAGAAAACATTGTTCATAAAACTATACATTTTTTCCCAATATTATATGTTTACACTAGGAAGCCTTTTGTTCTGCGCTCCTTTGTTGATAAAGTAAAAATTTTGTTTTTCCATTCGCAACTTATATTTCGTTTGTTTCATGATGAATCATGGATTGTGTAAAAATCCGGACATAAACTCTAATTTATTCATTTGAATCAAGTTTGTTTTTGCTTCTAAATTATTTTAATTGTGAAATTAGTTTGTTTTTGTTGGAAATGAGTTGATTTATCGACACACAAGCAAATACACACATCATAAAGTATATATATTTAAACACAACAAATATACACACTAAATATATGTAAAAAGCGATAAATGCTCGTTGTTTCTTTAATATGTTATTATTAAAAAAAAATCTATTATTATTAACTCTGATCCTTTTGTTACTAAATACTGTAATACGCGTGTGCTATGGTTATGAAAACGTACATTCGTTGCCTTGGTTTTATTTTCCACAGCCTTCGACATTTTATGCATTACAGAACTAACTCACATTGAGCAGACACAATGAAAACGTTTTCTTTTCGTAAATAACCGGTGCGGCACGCGATGTCGAACGCGTTGCCATAGCGACTTAAGTTAAATTGATATCAGTCGGTCAGGGCCAACCATCCCTACAATGATCATCCGATACGAATCTAGATTGTTTATACCCAATAAAGGAACGAAAACTGAAATGCTCGAATTACGAAACTACATATTTCATAATGTAAAGTGCTTTGTTTACATGGAAATTATTGAATGCCGCTCCATGGCCACAATCATCTCGGATTTACAGAAGTCCTAAAAAAATATGTATTATCCGACGAGATGACTTTGAACTTGAGATGTCGAGGCCATCCGTTTAATGAAATTCCATAAAGCGAAAGACACGTGTTGCTCCCTCTTTACTACTAGTTATGTTATGAGTGTGTGTGTTGTTTGAAGCAGAGATCAACAAAGCGCGCAACGTTTTAATTGTTAGGTGCGCTCGTGGTTTTACGCGTTTAAATCTCGATTCGGATTGTTGAACCGTTCGCTCATTCATTCATGCAAGAACACAAAGAATGTCTGGCCGCCTCTTCCGCATGCAATATTAGTGAAAAAAAAACACACTTGCAGTTTGCATAATGTAATCAGAATGAAAATAAAACAAAGTTTGTCATGGTCAGAGACCGTTCGATCTTGTTTCTTTTACACTTTTCACAAACACTTATCGTTTCCTTCTTGCTGATAATTTTTAAATGATATCCGCCGAACACATTTGTATTACAAGCATAGATTTTTTTTAATATATCAGAAGTGCCAAGAAACAGGACTATTTGTGTTTGTTGCAGAGCAATCAATCAGCGTCAAAGCGTTACGTTTTTGTTCACGCAACTATTTAGATTTTCTACAGCGCTTTCCCCCCCAACATATCGTTTACTTTAAACAATTTAACGCTTGTTTTTATTGCAATTATTTTATTAGCGCAAACTATAAATAATATTGTACGTACATTCTATAAATAGCGCACGGGTAAAATCCAATTGGATAACTCAATATACTTGTTCATATGCACAATTGAATATGACAACAAACCTATTAAAAGCACTCGATTTTACTTCAAATAATGGTAATAATGGCATACCAATTGCATTAATTATACAAATAAAAACAAAACAAAAGTGTTTTTCACTTAACCAGTTGTAATCGATGTTTGTTTTACGTTAACACCTAATGGTTCAAATGTCCAATATACGAGTTTTTAAATATATAATCAGTAAACATTTGGTGCTTAAGATTACACTTTAAACACAAACATTGAAACAATAAATATAAATATTTCGTTAAAAAAAAATATAATGAATTAAAATATATTGAAATCTACAAGTATCAAAATATTGTTTCAAGAGAGGAAAAGCATCGAGGATATTTATAGATTAATAAATAAAATATTAATAATATTATTCCTTGATCGTTTAAAGAATTAGTAAAGATTGTATATAGATTGTGTAGTGGAAATAAGCAAGGTTTTGTCATTTATCAATACTTTATCAGTATATACAAATTATATATACAGCATATTAATATAAAATTAACTGTCAATATTTATTATTTTGATTTATGAAATGAGAATAAAAATATGCAATTGCATAAATTAGAAGTTTAAATGATATTTAAAGCTATTATAATGTTGATATTAAAGTTAACATTAATTTACACACATTGAAATTTTAAGTACAAACAAAGATAAGCACTTTCAGGGTTAGTTGTATAATATAGTAAAATAGAGCAGTAAGCATAAACACTATAGTAGAAAAATGATACTTAATATTTGACTTGTGATTGCAAATTGCAATATAGCAGGATGGAAGTGAGAAAAAGTTCAAGATAACATTAAATGTTTACTTATGCTACTTAAATTGTTTGCACGTATTATTTATGACTAATGAACCAGTTTTTGACTTGCTGTTAACATTTAAGTTAACTGTGGTTTGGGTTTTTGTTTGTTTGTGTGGATATACAGGATAAGAAGGACAGATTGGATCTGGTACCATGAAGCAGGTTGATGGTAGGAGGTATTTGGAGAAGAGTGCCCTTCGGATGAGTTTTGATGGCAAACTGGCGATCACAAAGGCTATTTTGTCCCATATTCTATATATAGATTCGTTGATAGGACGTTTGCCTTGAAAATTGGTCGCGGGAACTTCGTCTCGGAAGGTTAAAGCATCTCTGCTGTCCGTCCGTCTCTTCGAAAACTCTCGTGCGCGATAATGCATTGGCGTGTTGTTGCCGCATTAATTGGCGTTATCGTGAGTTATCCACGCCGGATCGGACGCGAATAAAACAAACAATTTTACATAATTTTTTGCGATTCGCGATCACTCGGTCGGAGCGTGGCTCGCCGATAATTGCACGCAGTTCCTATCCTATTCAGGGTTGCGAATGCGAATTCCGACTGCACTTTGCAACCGAATACTATGTGCGATTTCATCTACATATCTACACTTCATTGTTCGTCCGTCTACCGTTTCTCCTTCAAATTTCGTGCGTAGTCCACTTATGTAATGCGTAATTTTAAGGTTATATGGGATGTGTCGCGCGATGCGCTAGCTGGGAATAATGATAGACGCTCGTCGTCTCTTCATATGTTGTCGCAATTATGTTTTTGTTTGTTGATCAGACTTACCCCCCGGCCACTAGATGTATAACAGTGTCCCTCTGTGACATGTCATTCAATTGTTATTGTTTTTTGGGTTGCCTCTTGTCGTCCGCAAGTTAAATGGTCATAACCGGACGATGGTAAAGCACAAACTAGCTCGTGGAACAGCTGCTCCGAAATGATAGGTAATCTCTGCGCGGATGGATAAACAAATGCACATTTACATCGGGTCCGGGAAGAGCTCTTTGGATGTAAACGTGACCTCTGGCTCGTATCTCAGCGATCGCTCGATTCCATTCCTATCTGACTGTGTTTTGCTCTTTAGGTCGAGATTGGCTCGATCCTTCCCTTCTGGCAGTCCCCACTACGCGATCTGCACCATGCCGCTATCACGTGGTCCTTGTTTACCGAAAGCTTCCTTTCGAAACTTGCCAAGTACAGCAGTCCGGTGCGGGACGAAGGGAGCACAAGCAACAACAACAACAATAATGGTACAACAATTATATGATTGATGCTTCTTAGGTGTCAGAGCCTCTCCTTTCATGCATCCATAGGTTGCACACGACGTTACCCCTTTTATCCCAGGACTTCTACGCAACTGAATCTCGTTCGATCGGACGTGGACAAACTGGCCGTCGTCGTCGGCTTGCAGAGCGACGATCCGATCCCACGTACAGTTCGCGTATGCGCCTTAAACTGCATCGCAGATAAATACTTGTTTCGACCTACAGAAAATCCAATTGTAAACAAGTTATTTGTTTATTTATAGACGTATCGTAACCGTGCTCACTCAACAGGACCCAGTCGCGATCCTAGCGGTTCAACCCCCGGTACGCACGGACGATTTCAGGATTTTGCAGGTTATATGTCCTACTTGCCTCTCAGGAGGAAAACTGCAGGGCAAGTCCGTTACGCAAGCGGCCGCCTTCAACCACAACAAAACCGGGTGGTGGATCGAATCCACAAACAAATTGCACAATTGAGACTGCATGCAGTCCAAGCACTTTCTTCTGCATTACATAGGTAAATCGAAGTAGCGCGTAGTCTGCAAAACCTTAGCCTTCTCCATCTAGAAAAACAAAAGCACTGTAATTACATTATCCAACTGCATGCACCCCATTATAATTGATAATCCTTAATATGCAACAACTAATTCCAACGATCCATCAACCCCCATAGATACGCAACCAAACGTACACGAACAGCTTTATCTATTATCCTAATTCCTTAATTACCAGCCCTAAATAGTAATCAAAAAGTGTTAATTACATTACAACTATTAAATAACATCACCCAATTCGATTTAAACAAATTATTCACTTCTAAATACCTTAAAAATAGCAATAATCCATCCAATTACTCTTACTTGACAATTACAACTTTGCACAACAGCACAAACAATAAAATGACAGTTATTTAAAATTAAGCCAACTTAATTATTTGAAACTTACTTACCAAAGTTAAATAATAAAAAAATGTTACATATTATCAGTTTGCTTATTTGAGAAAACGATAAGTGAACAAATACAATACACATTCCGATACTAAAATATATTATTTAAAAACAACAATAGACATATAGAATTAATTAATTTTGATTCATTATCTTTTGGAGATTTACTTATGGGTAAATGCCATGTAAATATGAATCAATTTTTATCGTTATTATTTGTCCGCATTCTTTAACTTATAAGATTTGTTATGAAACTGTACAATTGTTTGTAGAAGAACGAGTTTAAAATTTAATTATCATAAAAAAATGTATTCTTAGGAAATGTATAAAGTAAATTATTAGTTTGGGAAAATGAAATCACGAATCAAAGTAAAATATTATGTTTATACTTATTAGAATCGGTTATTGCAAACGAATCATCGTAATGGAAAATAAAAAGCAATTAATCTGGTCATGAATGAGAAACATGTTATTGAGATAAACTCAATTAATTCCACTAAAACAACAATCGCGCATTTCTGTTTGTCGTTCCTCCAAATATGAATCAAGTATGCGTCTATTGACGTATTCAGCTGATAACGCGTATCCTAATAAGAAGATTTGACTCGTAAATATCTCGTTGCTATTTATATATTATATATTAATTATTCGGCAGCAAACATCATCTTCGATGACCCGAACTCCCCTTTTCTTTTGCGCATTATTTACATTCGCAAAACAATAATTTGTCGCTATTCCCAAGGTTCAACGAGTTCTTCATTATTCCTCTTCATATTTATGTTTGTTCATAACTCGTTTTTCAAACTGCCTACTTTCATTTTTATTTTGTTCCCTTTTAATACGGCCTCAAAACAACGTGTTTTCATTTTGTAAGTCAACATCACCTGCAGGAATTTAATTACTTGCATGTATTTATAGATTGAACTTCATATAACTGTCTTGAAATTCTAATAAATTCATCTATACAAACATGCATGAAATTACTAAACTTTACACTACATTTACAATCAACAACAATATTTGTAACAAAGAAGTTAACTCTTATCAAATGGATTGGGTTTTAATAAAGTAAACAACTTTTCGGTTGGGGTTTCGGGAAAAACGTCTAAAATTGGAAATGCAGATGAAGTCATAACAATTGTGCGAAAGTTCTAGATTGGCGCAAAAGTTCGCGATTAAGTGGGTAAACACAAGTTCTTTCCACAAAAAGGAAAAATATTTGTTGTTTGTACCGTTTGAGTCTTCCCAATAAAAATCATTCATTTAGAATACGCACTTCAGGCCAATGCTTCCGAAAACATTATTTCTATTTGCAGTTTAGAATTTATTACATGTTTATATTAGCAAGTAGAATATATTAATACAACATGTATTAAACGTTTAACTGTTTTAAAGGAAACACCAAAGTTCGCTTTGCTAAAAAGAAAATTAGAATATTTTGTAAATATGTTATTAAAATAAATTAATTTTGGTTACGTGCTTGAGGTCGTATATATTCATATGAAATGTTATTACTTTGGGATTTGTAAAATCCCATAAATATTTTAGTGCAGATGAAATAGTGGAAAATGCGTTGGTATTGTATGGGAAATTGGATCTTGGCTAAAAGGATAGTTACGTAAATGCAATCTATTTGTAACAATCACTTATCGTAGAGAATCGCCATGAATAATATGTATGGTCGCGCACATGCACGGAGATAATACCGCATATTTTTTCCGCGAGAAAACAAATTCTCGTAATGAATCCGATCTAAATATATGCGATTGGTGTCAATGAAACGACCGGTCTGTGTTGCAACGTCGAAGACTACGTGACCCCAGCAACGTGCGCTCCTGATGGCATTGTTTTCACCGGTTTTTTCTCTTTTTTTCTTTGGCAGCTACCTGATGGTTGGACGCGAGGATGGGTCTGGAAATGTTTCGATTTCCCGGGCAGCAGAAAGCGCTCCACTGCTACATCATCATGAGCATCTGGATCCTGATGCTCGTGGCAGGAATCTACAAGTTCCTGGAGCCGCATCAGAGATCGGCGCCAGAACCATCCGTGAACACGGATCCCTCGCACAACCTGGAGTTCGACGTGAAGACGAAGCGCATTTTCAAGTTGTGCAATCAGCCGCACGAAATTAGCGACGGAGACGAAGGTAGCGGAATTTTCTAGCGCCTTTTGCCAATGAGCGATGTACGAACAAAAAAAAAAAGAAAGAATGAAAGCCTTACTTGTTTTTCCTCTCCTTCGTTCTCTCGCACCTCAATAATATTCAATCAGCGTCACGGGGTTTATTTTCGTGATCACACCGGCTATTTTCGCGGCGTCGGAAGCCGCGCCAAGGAATCAAAAATACTTTCGAAATTTGTGTTTGCTTTTGCAGGTACGGTGGAATCCAACAAGTGGGTGCTCAAAGGACTGCTGGTGCTGATCCGGCACGGAGATCGAGGACCTCTGCAGCATCTGAAGAACGTTTCCGCTATACACTGCGGAACCCCGGAAACCGATTTGCTCACTGCCTACAAAGTTAGTATTATTACAGGATTGGCAATTCTTTTGGTTACTCAGCACTTGCTTTCAGAGCTATTTGCATAATTTGACTGTATCGGGGAAGGTTTCTTGGATTGGACCGGGACCTTTCCATGGGTTTCCTCTGCTGCCGACGCTGGCCAACCGGTGCCAGCTGGGACAGCTGACCATGCAAGGTGTGTCGCAGTTGCTCGCTCTGGGTCACATCCTGAAGCGCAGTTACTCGTTCATTTGGCCGAAGATCCAGAACCTGAGCCAATCCGAGGTGGTTGTTTACAGCACCCGATACCGGCGCACCTTCCAATCGGCTCTGGCATTCCTCTACGGACTTATTCCTGGTGAAGCACTAGCCAAATTGAACGTGTACGAGAGCCAATCCATGAGCTTCTGCTTCAAAGACTGCGGATGTCCCATCTCGGACAAATATTCCAAGTAAATTCGCATTACGTGCTTTTCCTAAAGACGAATATCTTAAATTGAAAAATCAAACTTCTATTGGTAAAGGTGTAACATACTTAAAGTAAATATTGATGAAATGTATTTTCTGAAACGACTCACCGTTTTCGCAACACACAACTATTGACATGAAAAGAAAACAACTTTTGTTTTGCCAAGGAAATATTGATACTTAAACACAATTCAAGACATGCCAACAAACGCAATTGATTCAGGCGTAAGTTGATGACAAATCACAAAATACGCCTGATCCAATCATTATTATTGACAATTCTCTTAAATCTAAAACCGCACTGAAAATTTCAATGTATGAAACAGCAAAAGCAAATACATTTTAAACGTATGGCAGGTGTTGACATAAAATAATGTTACTTTTGTTTTTCCAAGGCAATAACGATTCTGAATGTTAAACGCAATTGTCGCAGATTTATGGACTGGTTGAAATGTTCATTATCTAATGGAATTTTTTAAATTGTTTTAGAATTATTATTTTGATTATTGCGCAAACATAGTGTTATGCAATTTTAGGAATTTGTCTCATTTCGGTTCAAATAAACAAACAAAACGGTGTGTGACACAGCATGCTAAATAAACGTGCATTAAGAAATAAACGAATCATAACAGTCTTGATGTAGACTGGAAATTCCATAAGTCAACAGTTAAATTTATCATTATATTAGTTAATGAAGTAATCATTAATTTCATTCTAATTGCCAATTAATATTAAATCATTATTCAAATTACAAATTAGATGGTGACAATCTAATTTTTTTTTTGCTAAATTAGTATTTATTGAAGTGTCTGAAGATTAGACTTTAATGTGAGTGCTTGTTATTGCAGGGCTGTTCAGCAGAGCATAAATAAGGACCTGAGGTCGCATCCTGCTGTTAGTTTACTAGCTGAAACCACGGGTCGGGCGATCTTCTCTTCAGTGGTGGAACAGGCAATTCTCACCTCGGACCCGCACTCTGTGAGAGACGCCCTTTTGACCTACGTCTGCCACGGAAGTCCACTGCCATGCGAGAACACTAATAGCTGCGTGAGGAGACAAAACGTGGTCGGCATCTTCGCTTACACCGATTGGGTGACCCATCAGAAGTGGAAGAACGTGAACTGGAGGAGATTCTGTTTGTTGAAATCTTACGGTCTCATCAAGAACATCGTCTCGCAAATGCTGCACATGGTAATATATGCCTATTGTCTTCATAATCAGCTTGTAATAATAAATACTTATTGTAATTTGCTGAAGTAAATATCTTGAAATTAGCAATTACAATTACGTATTCTTCAACTACGTTGGAACAAGTTATGAATAATTTAAAAGCTATTTAATCGTTCGTTTATTGACAATGATTGTTCTTTATGAGCAGGTTTCGAGTAATGGACCGTATTTGGTGCTGTATTCCGGCCACGATCACACTCTGGAACAGTTGACTGCGGCCCTCGGTCTTCAGAACGATCCTCTTCTGTTCCGGTATGCCGGAAGGATCGTGTTCGAGGTGTACAACGATAACAGGGAACCCCAGAACGGCGTCAAAGGCGTCTATTTCCGCGTCCTCAGCAACGGTAAAGATGTGACCAAGCAGATAGCTTTCTGCAAAGATCTGGTGAAGGTTACGAGCAAAATAAACCTATGCAAAATAGAAGACATAATCCGCTTCATACACGACGACTACTTCGTCCATTTCAACGTAACTAATTTCAAGGATGCCTGCTTCGCCAAGAACGTGTAGCCACAAAGATTTTGACTAGACTGTGATTATCTGTATTTATTTATTTATGTATTTATTTATGTACTTATTTATTATTCAATTGACGAATTTGCGTGTTTCAGTGTGTACGTGTGATGTAAGTTAAAGACATATCATTAAAGTTAATTTAAAATTTCGCTCAACCTCAATATTTTAATGCCAAAGGAAAAGCTTACAAACTTCTCAAATTACATAAGGTATAAATATTATAATATTTGAATTGTATGCTCAAAGCAATATTAAAATTAACTTAAGTGAACTTCTTAAATTAAAAAGTGAAAGAATATACAAATCTTTTATTAGAGCTGAAAAATATATTTTCAGTACAGAAATTACAAATGTTAATACTATACATAGGCAACGAAATATACTATAGATAAAATACATTTTCAAAGGATTTTCTATAGATAAATCAATAAAATATAAGATTTTGAGTATTTAAAACGTTTAATTTCACTTTTCCAAAGCCCTTTTGTCATTACATTTTTTTAAAATTTAAAACCTATTGAATTCCTATAATTCACGCTAGATACCGCTTCAAATGGATATTCATTTATTCACAGTTTAATAAATAATACTTTATATCATTAATAAAAGCAAGTATTCGAAAGGTAATTAAATAAAGCGCATTTCTGTTAATAATTAAATCTAATTAAAGCTTTAATTAAAAAGTCTAACTGTGAACAGCGCAGAAAGTGCTGAACTATGACCTTCTAGTGATTGCCATAAGATGGCGAAAATAAAGAAACCATGACGTGACATATGCAACCCAACTTACACATATTCTTATGCGCCACCTGTAAGTTTCACAACGAAGGCTACAGTTCACCCCATTTCGGCGCTGTTTGCTTTCAGGATTTTTTTTAATTCGAGCGTTAATTGAGTTGTATATTAATTAAAATCTGCTTTAGAAGTTAATAAACTGCGAATAATTAAATATGAAGTTCAATCTTCATCTAGTACGAATATTTCGAAATTGAAGATAATTTAAATTTAAATTTAAATTCTTAAATTTAAATATGAATATGAATTATATAAATATTTTTAAATTAAATATAGTTTATTAATACTAATTTAGATCTTATGAAACAATTACAAATCTGTTGTAGACTGTAAATTAATAGTGGATTTAAATTTTAAAATTTTATAGTACTTTTGTAAATAATGTAAATTAATGAAGTTATCTTTGACAATAGAAACATAATTTTCACCTACTAGATTAGAGTTACAAATATAAACTGAACAAGATTACGCTAAAACTTGAATAATATTATTTAAGTAAATTGTTTTTCTAATCTTCTAACTAATCTTTACAAATATTCTTATACGCCACCTGTAAGTTTCACAACGAAGGTTACAGTTCACCCCATTTCGGCGCTGTTTGCTTTCAGTATTTTTTTTAATTCGAGCGTTAATTGAGTTGTATATTAATTAAAATCTGCTTTAGAAGTTAATAAACTGCGAATAATTAAATATGAAGTTCAATCTTCATCTAGTGCGAATTTTTCGAAACTGAAGATAATTTAAATTTAAATTCAAATATGAATTATATAAATATTTTTAAATAAAATATAGTTAATTAATATTAATTTAGATCTTATGAAACAATTACAAATCAGTTGTAGATTGTAAATTAGTAGTAGACTTAAATTTGAAAACATTTTAGTACTTTTGTAAATAATATAAATTAATGAAGTTATCTTTGACAATAGAAATATAATTTTCACCTACTAGATTAGAGTTACAAATATTTACTATCTTGTTCAGTAAATATTTGTAACTCTTCAATAACACGTACAATGAAAAAAAAACGCAAGTTATTTTATCATTTGTCATTTGCCCTAAGGTTAATTTTAGACATATTTGAACTATCTATAATAGTCTAAAGTTTTCAAATAATGTGCAAATAATGGATAATCAATAAATATTAATCAATTTGTAAATTTATACAGCTAAAAACTATAGTGAAAATTAATCAGTTTTTTTTTATAATATACAATATTTAAAAAAAACAAATTTCTAAATATTAAATTTAATCACAACACTCATAAGAAATTTTATTGAAATACTCAAATAATATAATTATATAAAACTTCAATAATATTATTTAAATAAATTGTTTTTTTTTTTTAATTTTTTAACTTTTTTGATAATATTGCACAATTATTCTAAATAAAGTTTAATTTTTTCATTGGATTAATATTTATAATATTAATATTACTTTAATAACAATTAAAATTGCTAATTAAAATTTTTTCCAGCTGATGATAACATTTATCAAGTTGAGTTATAACTCAACACGTTTATTTTTAGATTTGTTGTGATGTTGTGCAAAGTGAATTTATTGATTAGCACCTTGCATAACAACACAAAAGATTTTACGTTGGAATTATACTTGTATTTCGAAGCGAATCACATGACGTTAGTTAACAAACATGCGAATTCTAAATATTTATGTTGATTGTGTTTGTGTACATTGCTTTATTTTTTTTTTGCTCGCTTGAGGCTTATCAGGTTTCCTCGCCAGATTAATTGAATGTAGACTCAGTTGCGCTTTGCAGTCTCGAGCGTTTCGAACAATGGCAGAGCAGATACCTAGTTTGGAGAGTTTAATCGCTGCCGCCAAGAGCGGATTTCGCGAGGAGTTCGATGGAGAAGATCCATCGGCTGTGGTCTTTGCTCCAGGTAGGGTGAATCTGATAGGAGAACACACGGATTACAACGATGGATTTGTTTTACCAATGGTAAGGTTGTGGTTCAAGTGTTGTATTGTTGCGTATAGTGTTTGGATTGGATAGGCTCTGCCTTTGGTGACTGTTATGGTCGGGAGCAGGACGGAAGGGGACGAGTCGATTGTGGTCACGAGGAATGAAGATATCAAGGGAGCGAGGAGGGTCAAGATCCAGAAGAAGGAGTTGTTCACGGTCGACAGGAGGTGCGAACCAAAGTGGGCCAATTATGTCAAGGGTAATGCGTACAGATATGCAAGCAAACGATTTTTTTTTTACATTGATTTTCTCTTTCTTAAGGTGTTTTGGCGAATTACATCGGTGAAACACCCACCTTCAAGGCGGTGATCGTGTCCAGTGTTCCGATCGGTGGAGGACTCTCGAGCAGTGCGGCCCTGGAGGTCGTCACATACCAATTCCTGGACGCGCTGAACGGCGACAAATCTCGCTCCGTTATGTAACATCTCGATAGACAGACACTCGAAGGCGGTTTTAGAAAGGCTGCAAATTGTATGTTTTCAGGCCAACTGATAAGGCCCTGGCGTGCCAGAAGGCGGAACACGATTACGCGGGGATGCCGTGCGGTATCATGGATCAATTCATTTCCTTCCTGGGCAAAAAGGATTGCGCTCTGCTGATAGATTGCAGGTGATATACACGCATAATCGAAGTTGCTGTATCCGGCAGAGAAGTTCATCATCGCTTTTCGTTTTTCAGAATGATGACGAGCAAACTAATTCCGTTTGCCGATGATAATGTTGTGGTGCTGGTGACGAATTCCAATGTTAAACATGAGCTCACCGGAAGCGAGTACAGTACCAGGAGGAAGCAATGCGAAAAGGCGGCGCTTCAGCTGAAGAAGCTCAGCTTGAGGGACGTCGCCGTTGAAGATGTCAAACGATTGGAGGATGTGGCTGAAGAGGATATCGTGAAGAGGGCCAGACATGTGGTCACTGAGATCGCAAGGACCAAGGATGCAGCGGACGCTCTGAAAGTCAAGGATTTCGTTAGATTCGGCGAACTCATGACTCAGAGTCACAAATCTTTGAAGGATGACTTCGAAGTATCGTGCAAGGAATTGGACGAACTCGTGGACATTGCTCTTAGCGTGAAAGGTGTCTTGGGGAGCCGCATGACTGGAGGAGGTTTTGGCGGCTGCACAGTTACTTTGGTAACTTAACATACTACTGAAACAAAGCAGTTTTAGCATTCAAATTGTTTCAGGTTTACAGAAATAGCGTCGACTTATTAATAGCCACCATTAAGACTGAATACTCTGGAATCCCCACATTTTACGTATGCTCGCCAAGCGACGGTGCTCAAATTATACATTAATATCAAATAATTTATTTCCTATTGATAACTCATAAATGCTTAATTAGCTTCTAAAAATGTCAAATAATTATATATTTTGCAAATATCCTCTTTTTGTTGCTTTTATCTTCTATATGTAAATAAACTACATCATGGGCTAACAATAAATTAATCTTTAATGCAGTAATTAATTTCATTGTAATTAATTTCTGTGATTAGAAATGCAGGCAACCAATAATACATTTGACTTTAACCTGAGTAAAAGGGCAAAAGTATAAACATGCCAAAAATTCTCTGTAATGTTTACACGTTCAAGTAAGTATCGAGGCAAACAATTAAAAGCCCTGTAATCAAAAAGGTCAAGTTTTTCAGATATCCCTCAGATGTAACAGCAGCAGTAGCTCAGCCAAAGATGTGGCTTCGACTATTGTCAATGCGGAGGTTAAATATCCAAAAGCAAAGCAGAAGGATGATAAAGTGCTTGCCTCAGAGTTGACAACCACCTTTCCAGAGCCTCCGACAACTTGCTGCATGTCCGGGTGTGCCAACTGTGTCTGGTTAGACTATGTGGAGAAGCTCTCCGAATACTACAAGGATGGTGGAGAGAAGGCTATGAAGAGGATCAGTGAGGAAGTAACTGATGGCAACATGAGGGCTTTTCTCATGCACGAACTCAGAATGAGGAAGAAAAGTTGACATATGCTTGTTTCATAGTCAAGTTATAATGTATAGTCAAATTGTTAATTATATTCATTGAAAATGAATGTGTTTGTTTTATTATGGTTAATTCTTATTAATTATTAATTAATAATTCATAATTAATTAGGCGTTTGAGCTGTTGCCTACATAATATTAATTATTTTCGTTACTAAGCGACTGAGCATACAAACAATATTTATTGTGCTCTTGGGAATGTCTTACAGGGATGTTAGGAGTAAGTAAATTCAAACAAATTACATTTACAGCTAAAATTGTATCTTGTAGATTTTACTGAAATGTTGCGGACGTTGGGTTATCCGGCTCTGGTATCGATGGAGAGCTTCAGGAAGCCGAACTTCCCGCTTGTAGCGAACCTCTTGGTGTGGTTAGCGAAGAGGTTTGAACCTGATGCCGATATTTCAGGTGAAATAGATACAGAAACGGAGAGGATTGCTTTAATAAGGAGCGCTGCCCAATTCATGGTGCGTGGAAAGTTAATTGAAGAGTATAGTGTAACTGAAGGATTTTCAGGCTTTGAAAGCGAACATTAAGTTGAACACGAAAAGGCTTTACCAAGCTGATGGGTATGCTGTTAAGGAAATTTTGAAGATTTCGTCTGTGCTTTACGAGGCTTTGATGCATCACTCTGTCGGTGGGAAAGATGAAGAGGTGGAACAAGAATTGAGCGTTCGGGATTTTGATATTTCCGATAAAGTAAATGTTTATGGTATATGATTGGTTCATACTTATAATTGGCGTTTTAGATACACGATTTGAAGCAGTCGCGGCAATTGGCCACGGAAATAACAACTTCTGGAGCGAGCTTGTTCGATTTGCTGGGAAAGGAGATTGATCTGAGGGTTGGTATATAAATGTTTTCAGAGGACTTTCAGTAGCTTAGGTTGGGTTAGGGTTTAAGGCAAGCCAGCGTTGGGAGGAATTACGAGGTGGCCGACGTGGAAGCATCGATTAGGAAGGCGATTGAATCATTGAAAGCTAATGTAGCTGAAACCATGCAGATGATCGACAATGTTTCGGCTACGGAGGGAAGCTTAGACGCTAAGATCGAAAGGAGGAAAGTGGAAATCGATCGATACGAAAAGAGGTTACAGACCTTGAAGAAAGTTCGGTGAGACGTTATTGCTGCGAGCTGGACAGTTGATGTATTTTGATCATTTTTCCAGTCCTGCGTTTTTGGAGGAGTTCACCGGTTTGGAGGAGGAATTGAATAAGCTTTTCGCACAGTACTCGGTGAGATTGAGATGTTTGACGCAGCTGGAGAGGTTGGCTGCTGAAGCTGAACGTGTGCAGATCGAGAGGCAACAGTTGGCTTCGTCTCAACAGAAGATTGAGCCGATAGCGTTTCAGATCGAGGAGTCCAACGATCAGATGATGAGCATAGAGGAGCCTATGATCAATGCGGAGCAAAGGTTGGCGCCGAGCAGACAAGAGCGGCCGAGGGCGCGCACTGGAGGTTTTAACACATTCTTGCACAAGTTTCGTAGAAAGATCTTCAACGTTTTGAGCTTTTTAGGACGGACACGCATGGACAATAGCAGTAAGGGAAAGGTTTTCGGTAGCATGTCCGTCGATGAAGAGTCTTCGGACTCCGACGACATCTTCTTGGATAACGATGAGCCGGAGCTTCTGCAATCCGACGAAGAGGACAGTCTCAGTTTGGCGCTCGATCTGAAGCGAGCCCCGTCTGCTAGAATAAGCAGCAGCATCGTGCAAGACAACAGCGACGACGACTTTTAATTAATCATTGCTAATTAGTTGTTTTTTTCTCTATGTTTATTACTATTATTTGATATAACATATTTACAAAACTACTCGCACGTATAAAAATAGTAATAATAATAATACAAAAATAATATAATTATGGTACACACGAGAGACGCCGCCTGCGCAAGATACTCTGATGGTATTGCTCTAAAATGAGCGGTCTTCGTTTCACCGAGTGAAAACTTATTTGCATCTCGCTCTAAAATATTATATATAATATATATGTATAAATTAAAAATAATAACTTTTAAATACATCACAGAACCGAAATTAAATTTAAATCTTAGATTAAAATATAAGGTTTTTCATTATTATCTTCATTTTTTTTTTGTTTGTTTGCTGTTGCTTCTAATAATAAAGTCGTTTTATTCATTCCTCTTGGGAATCGCGGGTATTTGCGTTAGATTGGGGGGGACATAGCAGAATTAGGGGAGTATTTGTGTTCTTTTTTTGTGTGTGTTTTTAGGCCTGTGTGTGCTTGAGTGCGTGTTCTTTTCTCTTTAACTTTCTTCGTCTTTCGCTAAAATTATCTGCGCGTGGGCGGCGCCTGGGTGTGTTCCATGCATCCTTCAACGTTCTCTGGCCAATCGCAAACGTTCTGATCGGGATTGAAGACCAGATTGACCGGGCAAGGCATGTGATGCTTCCTCTCGCCTTCGCACATGTAGTATCTCGTGCAATCGTTGTTGTCCTTATGGTAAGAAATGTGACCTTCCTCCTCTTCGCAAGTTACCTCGTTCGCTGCAATCACCAAGTTAACACCACCATTTGATTAGGTTAGAGTAAGCTTACGATCTTTAGTCGTGTATTGGCCGATGGGACTGGAACTCTCGAACGGTCCGGAATATTCCAATTTCACTTTGTATCCATCCAATTCCTGAGTCATCGCCTGCATCAGAGGGAATTTACCGCTTCCGCATTGTCCCCGGAAATCGTCCATGTCCACGGACCAGATCATGATTCCACCGAAACCTTCCTCCTTCAACCAAGCCATCTGCAATTCCAAGTTTACAAATCTGTTCTTTTTCACGTTATATCAATCGCAACTTTACCTTCGTTTTAAGACTTCTTTCATCATCGAATCCGACCCACTGGTTCTTCCTGTAAGCGAATGGTACCTGTTGCTCGTTGTCCCAAACCAACGTCGTGTTATCTTCTTGGAGGAAGTCGCAAATCTCGTAGAAGCTCATGAATCCCGGCTCAGATGTGTATTTTCCAGCAACGCCTCCACCGGAAGCGGCGGCTCCAATATCGAATTGCGTCGTGTTCACCAGCTCGAAACTTCTTCCATATGTGGGCATTCCGATCATCAACTTCTCTTTAGGCGCGCCTTGCTTCACCCATTCCCTAGCCGAATAATCCTAACAACCAAAAATCAATTGTAATTTGCTCGAAATCAACTAAACTATTCGTAACTTACCACAGTCAATTTCTTCTGGTGACTGGTGGCGCTTTCCAGCGGGAACAGCGGAGAGTTGTGTCCGACGGTGCGCTCCCATTGTCCGTGGAAATCGTAGGTCATCACGTTGATGAAGTCCAAGTATTTGCTGATCTCAGGGACGTCGTAGCCGGCGGCAATAGCCTCAAAGCTGGCCGGTACAGCTGCAGTCAACAGCAACCTAGGTTGTCCGCTGCTCTTCGCTTCGCCTTCGAACGCCAACCTGAGCTCCTTCAGCAAGTTAACATACGCGACGCGGTCGTCAGCTCCCCTCGGATACTCCCAATCCACATCCAAACCGTTGAACTTGTAATCCCTCAAGAAGTCGATGGAGTCGTAAACGAATTGATTCATCCTGAACGAGTTCCCGGTCAGCTCTTTGAATGGAGTTGATCCGAAAGCCCAACCGCCGATCGCCAACAACACCTTCAAATCGGCGTTCTTTTCGCGCAACGCAATAACCCTATCGTACATTTCATCATCTTTGCTGTCTGCTTCCGCCAATTTGAAATCTTTCAGCGTGGCGAACGCGTAAATAACGTGCGTGCAGAGATTCGCGTTGATGTCTTCTGGGGTGAACTTTCCGGCACCTGGCCTCTTCTGCGACCAATTGGTGATGTAACAGAACACCTGCGGTGGACGCGCTGAAACGCAACATAAAATTAATACTGTTTTTTTTTTATTAGTTAATTTGTAATTCTTACTGCGTCTGCTCGAAGTGGAGGCTCCCTTCAAATGCGCCTTCTTGCTTGGTTTCCTGACCCTCTTCAGAACCTCGGAGACGGCTACCTTCGCCGGTTCTGGTTTTTCAATCTCATCCTCTTCGTCTTCTTCAACACCACCGGCCACTTCCTCCCAGTCAATATCCTTGGCTCCTTTGCCGCGAGAAACACCGCGCAATTCCTCTCTGCAAATAGAAGAATTAGATTATGTAATAATGAAGATTTGAAGGAAATCAATGAATTACCTCATGGCTCCGATGAGCGGATATTTAACGTTACCACCGCAGACGGTGCCAGTGAAATCGTCCATGTCGACGGTCCAAACCATGGCTCCTCCGAAACCGCTCTCCTTGATCCACTTCATCTTGTGACGGATCGATCTTTCGTCATCGAAACCGACCCATTGATCTCCGTGAATCGCGTATGGTACCTTCATTTCATCGTCCCAAACGTACGAGGCTCCATTCCTCAGCATCTCGCAGACTTCGTAGTAAGCCAAGAATCCGGATTCCTTCGTGTACGTGCCTTCCTTACCGCCGCCGCTCGCCGGAGAGTTAACTTTGTACCGGCTGAGGTTGCTCAGAGTGAAGGTCCTTCCGTAGGTCGGCATTCCGATGATCAGCTTCTCCTTGGGTGCTCCCAATTTGACCCAGAGACTTGCGGCGTGGTCGACGGACAATTGCTTGCGCCATTCGCTGTCGGTGCTCGGGGCGTAAAGCGGGGCGTTGTGTCCCGTTTCGCGTTCCCATTTGCCGTGGAAATCGTACGCCATCAAGTTGATGAAGTCCAGGTAGGAAGCGACGGCTGGCACATCGTAACCAGATTTGATGTTGTCGGGACCGACGGGTACAGCTGCAGACAGCAACAACCTAGGTTTCTTAGCTTCTTGAGCTTCAGCTTCGAAGGCCTCGCGAAGTTCTGTTTAGAAATACATAATTATAGAAATTACTTTGTAATCATTCAAATTAACTTTCTTCTTAATAAAATTCAAAGACGTATTGTTTCTATTGAATTATATTTAGAAGTTTAATGAATTCACTAGTATTCTATTGAATGCTAATGTTGTTGTTTAAAATTTGATTGGATTTAATGAGGTGAAATTACCTTTGAGAAGGTGAACGTAGTTCTTCTTATCATCGGCTCCTTTCGGGTATTCCCAATCGATGTCCAAACCGTCGAATCCTCTGTCCCTCAAGAATGGAATGGAGCTGTAGATGAACGTCTGCCTGGCGTATCTGCTTCCGGCCATGTCTTTGAACTTTTGCGTACCAAAAGACCATCCTCCTGTAGATTAATCAAAAAACTTAATACCTCGAGGTTGTTTAATGCTTATTACTGACCTATGGCGAGGAGCGTCTTGAGCGCCGGATTTGCCTTTCTAAGTTTATGTATTTTATCGTACAATCCCGCTTTGCCATCCTTCGTCTCGTCGTTGCTCTCGAACGATGAGAGTTTGCCCTTCTTCAGCCAACCGAAAGCGAAGATGATGTGCGTGCAGAGATCCGGGGTGATGTCTTCCGGTGAGAACTTACCGACCTTCGGACGGTACTGCGACCAATTGGTGTAGTAGCAAACGACCTTGTATCCATCTTTGTCCTTCTTGGACACGCTGGACGCGGACAGAGAATTGTCGGAGATCTTCTTCGAGCTTCCGCGTCCTCTCACCCTGAACCTGCTCACGCTCGCCGCAACATCCTGATCAGATGAAGAAGCAACCGAAGCGGCAGTCGTCGTCGGTCTCCTCAATCTCCTCCTGGTAACTGGACAGATGTGCAAGAGAAGACAAAATCAGAGAGCGCAATCAAACGTTTATTTGCGCAAGCGAGAATTGATGCCAAGGATCATTAAGATACGGCTCTGGACAATCGACCATTGTCTTCCGCTCCGGAGGATTCGAATCTACTGTATTAACCGCAGACCAATTAGCGCTGTCTCCGATTAATTACAATTATTCTCGGCTTACAACTTTTCGTCGCGATTTGTTAGCGTGAGAAATCGACCTCACTTCGACACCGTCCAGTTTTCCATTAGAAAGTTTCGGATCATATTTCTGTTTCGCGTTTATTACCATTATTAAATTGCAAGTTCTTGGTCACATAATTTCGTTCTTTTATCCACGTTTCTTTTATTACCGTTTTCAAAGCTAAATTGGAAAACCTAATTATACAACAGAACAAAATCATACAACAACAAAAAAATAATAAATCGAAACGAAAGTTTGCTTCAGCACACGAAATACATATTACTTTAATCGCATGTGCGTTTAGAATGTTATTCACTCATGGGAATCCTTCTAGAAAACACATCTGACATTTTAACATCCTTTAGTTGTTGTTTTTTTTTGTTTTTGGCTCGTTTACTCCGACTTGACGAAATACCATTGAATATTATTAATATTGATGCAACGTTTCAACAAAAATCTTAATGTATATCCAAAATCGTGGACTCACCTTTGACGGACGTTCCTATTTGCACTAAGACTATAATGACTAGGATAAATACGGCCAAATTTCGGAATCTGAACCACTTCGGAGGAATCTGAAACAGAAATCGTGTAATTGAAAATAACATCGAAACAAGTAGCAACATTTTAATTAATTATACATTCTATATAATTAAGGATGTGCATGTTTTCTATTATCTCGATTATTAAGAAATCATTAACGAAATTTGAATATGCAAATAAAAATGTTAATCTGCATATTACCACTTTTTTTTTAAAACTTTAGTTTATTCATATAACAATTAAAACAACATATTTAAGAATATTTCAACTAATATTGGTTTATGAAATTGTTAAATTCGTAGATAAAGTTTTAAATGTTTACAAGTTCAAAGAAATACTTAGAAAAGTTAAAAACAATCACTGAGATCTTCAATATATAAAATTCTTTTCATAAATTCGTTAGTTTCTTGCAATATTTTCACATTCTTTAATTACAATTCATAATTTTAGATTTATAACAAGATTTATTCTGCTTCTTAAATTTGATTTCAAATTGAGATTCATAATATCTCCTATATCTTAATTTCAACTATTTAATTGTGATTCATTCTATTTCCTACATTATAAGTTAATTTCAACTATTTCGTTCTGATTCATCCTAAATCTGTAATTAAATCCACTTCTCAACTTCAATTTTTTTTACCATTTCTAAGATACTAATGAAAACGAAACTTTAGTCAGCATCGGAAATCCTGATTCCTAAATTATAATTTTATATATTTTTTTGTTGAAGAAAACCACTGGCATTTAAAATTTTTATTTTGAATAATGATTTTGACCCAATAACATTTCCAGTTTTTTTTTTTGGAGAAAACGCCAAATATTTTTATATTTATTATAGTTTAATTACATTTTCTGTTATCTACATATGAAGATAAATTATCTCATTAAAAAAACAAAAATGAAAAGAGAAAATCGTTGATTTTTACTATTTCAATAAAGAATCTACTTTTAAAGTGATCCTTGAAAATTGAGTGTCTTCAGTGAAATTATTTAGAAATTTTGAAAATTAATACTTGAAAATTTAGTGTCTTCAGCTTTTGGATTGAAGACGAATGTATTTTATATAGTTAATACATAACTTCACAGTAGTTTTTTTTTATTTAAGTTATTGTAATTTGTTAGTTAAAATTCGTGAATTTAAGTGGTTTTTCGTTCGTCCAAATGCCAAGGGTTCGAGATGTGTCATAGAAACAAGTTGAATTGTGTATTTGTGTGTGGGAATAAGTCGATTCGAGCGGATGGTTTTACAATATCCGTTTGGGAAAAATGTAAATAACACGTCTTTAGCTGGTGTCCTCCGTCGAAATTTTGAAACGCCGAAGAAACGTTGCGCAACGTCTTGTACAAGTGTGCTGTGTATTTGCCGCGCTTATTTGAATATACATATGCAGCACACGCGATTGTAAATAAATACATTCCGCCGAGTCCGGTCCGGTTGCGCAACAGAAACGCGCTCTCCGTGACATAACAACCAACAACGTTGCGTTGCGAAACGGACCGACAACGCTCCTTCCGCCAAAGAAACACACAAAAGACCTTTCAGCAGCAAATTCGCACCTGGAACGATCGAAATGCCAGCATGTAAAAGCTGCTAACGCTTTTTAACTGTAAATAATAATCATGTTATGGGTAGATTCGCTTCAAAGCGAAGCGAAGTGGGCTGCCTTGAAAATCCGCTCACCGGATCAACCAACCAGCTGCAGCAGAGAAAACTCGAGTTCGGTATTCTCATCCTCCAGTTACCACCAATTCTTAATTAACAAATATAGAGAAGACAACTGATTAATCTACTCTATATTTCCATTGAGTGAGTCACGCAACGTGCAAAACGGTGATTACCTTAATGATTATTTAATGTTTCCGCGGTGAATGGGATCCGATTTTATTAACGATTATTCGATCACAATCGCCGCTTAATTACAACACAAATTAATTATCGTAGAAAAAAAATATATAAATAAAATATAAATCAGAAACGAAAAGTGGAAAATGCGTTTTCATCGAAGGTCATCGTCACAACTTGAATAATTCATGCAGAGCGTTCGCATTGTTAGTTCTCTTAACAAATTTGCTCGAAGATATATAAATAAATAATTGTACTCCTTCAACTCGTTTATTATTCCGATCCGTGCGCGCAAATTCTTGTTGCAGAATTCCGTTTTGCGTCCTTGAATGCGTGATCCAGTTACTAATGGTGCTGGAACAGAATTTTTTTGTTGTTGTGTCCGGCGAGAAAACAACAAGAATGGAACGGAAAGGTGCTTGGTTGTTGCAGCCTCTCATTATTGTTTTTTTTTTCTTATTTTATAATTGTTATCGTTTATTTGTTACGCTCGGAATAGCAAACACATTTTCAAATGTCAGCTAGTTGCATTCAGATTTCCGATTCGAGCGGAATTTAACTGCAGATTTTGACGGCGAAATGCTAATCTGCAGACCGCGGCTGCTGACATTTAGATAGATTGTTGATCGTATAGCTGCAGGATCTTTCTGGAAAATCATTAAGAACTTTATCGAGTCTTTAGTTTTTTTTTTAAATTATAATCATTAGAAGATATATGGTTTGAGACAATAATTGAGTATTTGTGCATATTTGAACATTCATGTTTGTAATAGAATGTTCAAATTTGCACAATTAGCGACATTTACAGATGATTCTAAAGAAATTTATATATAAAATCTACAGATACAAATGTTACTGGAACAAATCTGTACAAATTCTTGTTTTCTAAACTATTGGAATCGTTATAAACGACTTGAAGAATGATTTAAAGAAATTTCAAAGTTAATTGAACTTCAATTGTGTTCAATGATTCATTCGTTTTTTCTACAATCTCGTTCGAAATCAATACGAAATTCTAATATAAATGAATCACACAAATCCACTTGTTCTAAGCTATATTTCAATTAGCGACATTTACAGATGATTCTAAAGAAATTTATATAACAGATACAAATGTTACTGGAACAAATCTGTACAAATTCTTGTTTTCTAAACTATTGAAATCATTACAAACGACTTGAGGAATGATTTAAAGAAATTGCAAAGTTAATTGAACTTCAATTGTGTTCAATGATTCATTCGTTTTTTTCTACAATCTCGATCGAAATCAATACGAAATTCTAAATTAAATGAATCACACAAATCCTCTTGTTCTAAGCTATATTTTAATTAGCGACATTTACAGATGATTTTAAAGAAATTTATATATTAATTCTACGTTGTAATAGATACAAATGTTACTGGAACAAATCTGTACAAATTCTTGTTTTTTAAACTATTGGAATCGTTAAAAACGACTTGAAGAATGATTTAAAGAAATTTCAAAGTTAATTGAACTTCAATTGTGTTCAATGATTCATTCGTTTTTTCTACAATTTCGATCAAAATCGATACGTAATTCTAATATAAATGAATCACAGCACGATTGAATCATCTGGATCGTGCGTTTTGCTAATTGGAAAAGAATTCCAATGAGATATTTTTGTTTTAATTTGAAGAATTTCACAAACATTTTCTTGTATTTTCTAATAATTAACTTAGAGTAAATGATAAAAATGATGTTTTCTTTTATATAATTGGAAGAATATACAACTATTATTTGGTAAATAACAAAATTTTCGATATTTATAGAGTATTAAATGTAATATGAAGAAATTTGTAAGAAAAATTTAATTTATTTTGAATTTATTTATAATCCTTGAGGCAAATGTAGTTACTTATAATAAACGTGTTTGAAAAGCGTTTTCGCAATAATCATAGACATAACAAAATACTTTACAGTCAAATTTATGTGTTAAGAACAAAATTTACTTTATTACACGAATTGCAACAGCAAATATTTTGTTAACCATAAATTAATTAAAAATTTTAAGTAACAAAACTATAGAAAATTTAATAAGAAAACAAATTAATGTGTTTTTTTAATAGAAAACAGGTTAATAATTAGTAAAGTGTAGATCATTTAAATAAAAGTTTCATTATTTGACAACATAAAATTGTACAATAGTTTCCCATAAAGTTAAATGTCAATTTTTTAAGCGAGTTATTTAAAATATTACAAAAATAATGATTCATAAACAGCAAAAAATATATTGAAATTGTAGAAATATTTATTTTATGCTATTATAATAAATTTGAAACTTATATTCAAGAAAAAATAGATGAATAATTCTTCAAATATCAGCTTTATTCATATACAACATTTTTGATCTAGAATGTTTCTTAATAAACAACTTTTATAGAACTGCTAGATTATTGAACTTTAGGTAAATGTCAACTGTTGACATTAATTATCGTACGTTTCTGGTGATTATATTATTTATTAAGTGGTTGCTATGGTAAATATAAATTATTTACATTATTTACTATACTTTTCTTGTTATTCTGCTTTTTCGAACGTTCTTATTTCAATTTTTCAACTTTGAACGCGTATTACAGCAATATGGATAAGAGCTCAGGAATGTATCTATACTTGCTGGATTCCCCAAACATTCAACTTTCATGTGCAT
>NW_017097175.1:0-17343 GCF_001412225.1 Nicrophorus vespilloides
GACGGTCTGATGAAGGACGAGGACGGAAAGCATCAGCTCCGGATCACGCAGCGTCTGCGTTTGGACCAGCCGAAGCTGGAGGACGTGCAGAAGCGCATCTCGAGTGCCAGTTCTCATGCCATCTTCTTGGGAATGGCCGGATCCACGACATCTGTGAACAACGACGACGTGAACGTGCAGACGCGGCCACTGCGTAACCTCGTGTCGTACCTGAAGCAAAAGGAGGCGGCCGGTGTTATCTCGTTGCTGAACAAAGAGACGGAAGCGACGGGCGTCCTCTACTCCTTCCCACCATGTCCCTTTTCCACGGAACTCCTCAAACGCACCTGCCTCAACCTCCCAGAAGACGCCCTCAAGGAAGATCACCTCGTCATAGTCGTGGTACGTGGCGGCACAGCCTAATTCTATTCATTCTTCATCCTTCCTACACACAAACACATATACTTATTCACTCACACATGTTATCCCTGATTATAAAATTCCAACAGTAACATTGGAGGAGAGCAAAAAAAAACCCTTTCTTTGAAAATAAAAACCAACAATAAACAGATCCACTTAAAACCAATCCATATATAGATTTTTCTCGTTTCAGGAGATTAATGATCAACAATGGTAGTAATGATAGTAATAGTTGATAGTATAGTCAATATAAATACTATATAAATATTTATAGTATAAGTTTACTTTGTATCCTGTAAATAATAACGAAAACCAATCATGCTTTATACTTTTACTTTATATATATATTTGTAATCTATATATACAACATCTTCTCTCGTTGATCAACATTGTGTGATCAAATCATATTTTTCCCCCCAGTTACAATCATAAGAGCTCATGTTGATCGACGACGATGAGAATTATTATTATTCGTAGTTATTTGTGAATTACGAAATTTTATGTTGTTGTTTTGTCTCTTTGAATCAATTTGTGCTCTCGATTCATGTAAAACTAAAGAATTAGCTTATTTTCTATTTACTTAATGTTTTTTTTTTCTTTTTTTTTGTATCTTTAGCCCACTGTTTATATTATATACATATATATATTTACAAATGACTAATATTAAGTTAGAAGTTATTCCCATATTTCGCTAGAGATTATATATTTTATATAAACATATGTGTAAATGCTTGAACGTGAATGTCGAATGAGTGGAACGATTTATAGTTAAGTGTACGAATGTAGAGTGGAATTTCCGGTGGGGAGGACTTCTTTCTGTACAACAAGCGATGTTCGAATGGATATGGGAGATAATAATAATAATATTATCGAAATTAAATTGATTACAAATAAATGACGTTAATTATAATGAAGGTAAACCTTAATTAAAACCAAACAACAACAATCCATCATATGTAAGGCTTTGGAAAATAAACAAAAGAAAGCAAACAGTTGAATATAATTTATTGAATTCCATTGGAGTGCAATCATTCATTTAGTTAGCCTATGTACACAGTTGTAGTGATAATACGATTATGATCAAAATCATCTTCTTACAATATCTTAAGTACAGAATACATACATGTGATAGAAACTACTCTTCGTTCTTAAGATGGGCAAGAAAAATATTGATTTTTACAAGAACACAATAACATCATCATCATCATATATATTATATATATTTTCCATGATCGACTACAATCAAATAAAAAATAAAGAAAACAATTTGCTTAAATGCACGAAACACAAACCAAGAAGACACATTCATCATTTTCCCTCCCTCCCTCCGTCTTTGCATCTTCGAAGACGACGAAGATGATTCACTATCATACGAATTGCACGCCGACGCCGAACTGAATGCCCTCCTGCACCCTATCGTCTTGCTCGAATTTGTGCGGGAAACAGTAGTTGATCTCGACGCGCGCCATCTGTCCCAATCTTATGGCAACGCCGATGCCGGACGAAACGCGCAGATTGTTCTTCAGCTGCTCGACGACATCCTCGGACTTGGTGTCCGCCACGTTGCCGGCGTTCACGAACAGATGCGTGCGGAAGAGCTCACCGAAACCACCTTTTCCGGGCCTGAACGGCAGCGGAGTGTACAGATGGAGACCGCCGCTGAAGTAGCACAGGGAACCGAGAGCATCTCCGTCCGACTGCGGCCCGACGCCGCGCGTCTTGAATCCCCTCAACGAGAGAGGACCGCCCAGGTAGTACATGTCGCACAGGTTGATCTTTTTCTCGTCTCCGATCTCGTGCATGAATCCTCCAGACAAAGTCCCTTGCAACACCTGTGAAAACAAAACGGATTAACAAGTGGAACAACAAATACAAAGCAATTACAAAGTCTTCCATCAGCGAGTAATTGGCCTGCAGGTAAAAGTCGTTCTTCAGGAAGCCGACGTCTCCGCCGACGCCGGCGAATTCGCTCGTGAGCTGCAGCAGACTGCCGCACGACGGGAAAATCGGCTCGTCTCGCAGATCGATGGTGAGGATGTGCCTCAGCGCCGACTTCAGCGTGCTCCCAGACTGCTCGCGTACATCGAAAGACGAATTCCTGCTGATCACGCCCATATCCCTGATGCACGCATCGTATTGGAGGTTGTGTTTCAGCTGCAAACAAAGGAGGGCGTTATCATCCATTTGAACGATTATGATTGGTGGTTACCAAATGGTGCGAATTGAAACCGAAATCCAAGAGTCCGCCCCTCTCCAGCTGCTTATACCCCGAAGAAGGCCACTCCGAAGTGTGCTGATAAACGCCCGCAGTGAACACCGGATTCCTCTTCCCCATGAACGGCTTAATAAAGTTCACGCTGTAGTTGTTACTCCTCCTCGAACCGTAACTGCAAAAAAACGATTCACGCGTGAGTGTAAATTTAGTCAAATACAATGCAATTTCCTCACCTGTACTCGGTTTGCAGCCTTTCGCCGCGACCGAAAACGTTCGGGGCTTTCAAACCGACGACCAGAGATCCCTCATTGTTGTTACCGATCTGCGTGTTGACGCCCCCCACGACCCTCTTCAACTCCTTCACCTGAAACGTCACCTCGAGTCCGTCCTTGGTGGCCTTCGACCCTTTGCTCACGTCAATATGCACGGAGACGTTCCTAAATAGACTCAACGAATTCAATTTCTGTCTGGCCTAAAAAAGAAATGACATCAACCGAAATTACACAACGCAAACAGTCAACGTACAGTGTGCGTTTTGTGGAGCACCTCCTGAAAGGTGTTTGCGGTGAAGATATCTTTCAGAGCATCCTCCACAATGTCGTTCTTCGTCCTTCCCAAACCCTCCACATGAATCTTATCTACCCTGGCCTAGAGAAAACAACAAAAAAAATGTAAACAAACATGAAAACAGATCAACAATGAAATAATCACCGGAACATTGAGTTCGAGCTCTTTGGTCTCCTCGCATTCCTCATAGTTGATGTTCACCTTGGGAATGGTCTTGGTAGCTTGATACTTGGATGATTCGGAGAGATCCTACAAAAAGGAACTAACGTGTTAATCAGAATGTTATATTAATAATACTAGTATTGCATTACCTTGGCGTGCACGATTCCCATGTCTGCTGAATTGAATTTTTTCCCCTAAATATCTCTTACGTTCCAATTGGATATTACCTCTTCTCTTCTTTTGATTTTTTTTGGTGTGTGTGTGTGAGTGTTTTTATTGCGTGTGCACGTACATAAAATTTACATCATTCGCATCAGATCTTTCGGTTGGCGTTTGACCGAAAACTTCAAATTGGCAACGGAAAAAAAAAATTGGCGAATTTTCTACTACATGGGGGGGTTGTCACATCTGCACCCGCACTGACAGCAGATGACTCTGTCTGTTGCGCAATCTTTACTCATGCGCCGCTAACTTCACATCAATCCAATTACTCTATTTTCGGATCCATCGGATTGATTCCAGCACAATTACTAATATTTAATTATAATCTCACTCGACGCACCTATTTTAATAGAAAGTTTTTTTAAAAAAAAAACTTACATAATCACTTTAAATATAAAAAAAACACAATTTCTAATCAATAATTTATTAATATTCTAATTTTAATCGATTTGTTCCTTAACTACGAACTATTCCAGTCTATAAAAATTTACTTTTCTTCTTCTTATTTAACTTTAATCGAACTTAACGCGTAATATGTGGCAACGTCGATGCGTTCAACTTTTTAAACATTTGAAAATGTTCTCAACTTTCCCATTGGTCCGAAGAGACGCATCCGCCATTATATAGAGACGCGACTGTTCAAAAAAAGACGCTCCTGAAAATCTCAAGTTTTCCAATCAATTTCTTCAGACAGAATCCTCATGGTAAGTAAAACCAACATGTACATTTCGTATAATTCATATTTAATTGCAAAACTATCATCGGAAATATACGCAATGATAATTTTGCAATTATTCCTATATTATTTTGACATTTGTTGGGAATCCATTTAAAACAAACAAAAGCCTTCTTGATTATCAACTTTAGTGCTTTGACTTCAATTAGTATAGGTTCACGAAACTAATCTAATTTGTTTGTCAAGTATGCTTGTATTTGTTTTGCTGGATGAACAAATCCCGTTCAGGAATTGAAAATGATTTCAAATTGTTTCTGTCAAGTGTTTATTTTATTAGTAAAAATATCCATTATGCTAATATCACAGGTGGGGAATATCTTGTCGCAGTTTCCTGCGGCCTTCCCCAACTTCTCGGCGACGATGACTCTGTTCGCCAAAGTGTTGCTGTCGCTGGTGTTGTGGCCGCCTCCGCCTCCGCTCAAGTCAATAGATGGACTGGAAGAGGAAATAACAATAATAATAATAATACAAGTTGAAAACGAAGAAAATGTAGACTTACGTAAGTATGTAGTGAGTAATTTGCTCCAAGAGGTTGTCTCGATGGTCCAGCTGCATCGGAATCTCGGAGAGCTCGCAGATGGCACGCAGCAGGCAGGCCTCTCCGTCGAAACCGAAACTGCAAAGCACGACGATCACACACACTTACACCAAGTCTCTTCTTAAATTACAGATTACCTATCCAGTCCGCTGATGGCGTATTCGTAGAAGGAGACTCTGTCCAAGTCGAAGCCGGAGATCTCGCCTTGCCTCGCCAGCCACGGTTCGAAGTTGCTGATGTTGTGCGGCAGGGCGTAGTTGTGCTGAAACGTCCAGCTGATTGCAATGGATCTGGTCGGAAGAATCGCAGGCACCGAGATTCCGTATGACAACTTCAAACATCGCTCAGATCAGATCACAGGAAATATGCAAGTGGTGTGTATACTTTGGACGTACCTGGACGATCGTGTTCGTGGGAAAGAGCAGGTACCTTTTCTCGATGGAATGTTCGGATTGTACCATCATCATCATTAGTAGGAACACCAGATGCTTCATCGTGATCATCATGTTGCATGCGTGTGGCCTTTGCTCCATTCTTCTCCGCTTAATTTATAAAAGAGCTCGCAGAACAGTTATAGCCCAACGTTAATTGCTCCGACAAATAAGTTTGTTTTAAGAGTTACGCGGGACAAAGAAACGTTATACAATGCGCGCCGAATGCCACACACCGCGTAATTCGGTTCGACTATACAAAATTACACACACTATTACACAATCATTTTTGTTTTTTCGACACAAATTACAATTAAATCAACTATTTTGTAAAGTAATTCCAAAATTAATTAACAACACCGAAGCTCAATCACTGCCGTGTTTCTCGATTAATTAATTTTAGTCAAATAAATCTTACCTTCTTCGTTTTTTGGAACTTACCACCGACGTCTTCGACTTTGCAGTTTTCCGAACATTCCGTTCCCCCAAAAACTCATCCTCCCTCCTCCATCCATCATTTTCATTTATTTTTTCACAGTCATTTCTTTTTTCCTGCGCTTAATTTTTTTTTTATATCAATTATCGTTATTTTTTTTGGTGCCCCTCGTGTCTTCAATCATTTTTTTTTTGTGTATGTTTTTCTTAAAATTTGTTTATTCTTTTATTTAGATCATCTTTTCTTTTTAGCTCTTTTTTTCTTTCAGTTTGCTCTTTGTTTTTTCAAGTCTTCGTAAACTGTTCTTTTTTTTCCTCTTTTCATTTTTTTTTTGTTTTTTTTTTTTGGTGGGACACTCAATATTCAATTGTTTTTTTTTTCGAAACTTTCATAAATCTTATAATTATCGTTTTGTTTTCTTTTATAAAACAAAAAGAGAGAAAAAAATCAAAAAAATCCATTACATAAGTTCAACAAAGAAAGAAAATAATAATAATAATAATGCATGAAGAGATAGAGAGAGATAAAAGAAAATAAAGATTAGTAATTATAATAAGATTTGAAAAGGTGGGTGTACTCGAGGATATTCGCAGGCGGTCCCAAAGAAAAAAAAATCATCACAAACAGTTTCATATGGCAATTTAAAGTCATAACTTTTCATATTATATATATATAAATTAATTAATTTTGGAGTGGGCGTGGCCTGCGCATATCTCCAGTTCACATAAACTGTTTCCTATTGGCGGATGGTCTCAGGAATGGGGCGTGGGGTGGGCGGAGCGACGACTCCGATAACTTTGGAAATATGTACAGTCTACTACAACACAACAAGATGTTTGTCAAGTGGATGAGGATCGGAAAAACACGTACAAAGTGAAATAATAAATGAAATGAAAATTCTTCATACTCTTTGAGATATGAAAATAAGTGCAAGAGGGGATGTGGTCGCGCGCGTAGAGTAATGATGATGATAGTTCATCGTAAGTTCCATCCTCTTCTTTTTGACGTGGCCTCCTATCTTCTTGATCGTCGAGAGCAGAACGATGATATCGTCCTTGTCCGGCGGCGGTCACTACTACTATCGTCTCCATGAGCGATCCTCGTTCTCCTCCTCCTCTTCCTCGTCGTCCTGCAGGAGCACTTCTTCCGGCAATACGGTTCCAATATCTTCATCTCCGTCCAAGAGCGCCGAATCGATAAGGTGTTGTTCCTCGGACTCGTTGATCAGCACTGTGCGACTGGAGCTTCTCGACAGCGTGTTCAGCTGCGCGTTGTTGCACCAGGTTACAGATAGAGTACGATCCTGGAAATAACAATAACAATCATCATCAATTACTGTTATCCAATACTGAATTACCAAATGGAAAGTCCATACAGTGTATGGACTTTCCATTTACATAAATGTTTGTAAAATCCATTTTAAGTATGAAGTGAACAGGTTTAAGTTGTATTTACCTGAAAATGTTTTCCTTTGACGACGGCGAACTCTGCCTCCTTGCGCGTCTTGTAATTGAGCACGACGCTCGGCGTGGAAGCATCGCTCACGTATTCGACGATCTCTCCGAACTGTCCGAAGTGCGTGAGCACGCTCTCCTGTTCGTCACTCTCGTAACCGGAGACGAGTATCCTCGTGGGTCTGTGATCTACGGCGTGAGTCTGCTGGGACGTCGAACTGCTGCCGGTCGTCTTGCTGGGACTCTTCAGCTTCATGCGATCCTTGAGCAGATTGTTCTTGGTGAGCAAGTGACGTCCGATTGGATTGAAGCGAGCCCGACCGCGAGTCCAGCTACCACGTATCGCCGGCGCAGCTACCGACGACGAAAGAAGCGTCGGTATCTTCGCCTTCATATCGTGTATCTTCTTCTGTAACTCCGTTACGTCGACACCCTCCGCCTGCTTGCTGATCAAATCCAATTCGGCATCCAACACTTCCTTCTGCACTTCCTCCTTCGTTTTGCGGAGCATAGCTGTAGACGTCGCCGACGGCGATGTCGGTGTACCACCAACGCCCGCGGCAGTCTTAAAGCAGATGGAGATATCTTTTCGTATTACCTCGATGGAATCCTGCGACTTCTTTATTGTTTGCATAAGCAAATCTCTTTGCGAGCCTTGCGAACCTAAAAATAATAGCAAACAACATTTACATTGAGAAACTGTATTCATTTAATGATGCAACGATAGATCATGAGAAAATTCCGGCAAAAAAATAATAGCACAACAACATTTCCAATTCCAGTAAGAGAGGAGGAGGAGGGATAAAAAGTTATTTTGCTGTAGCTTGGATAACCTTGGTCAAAGGTTTTTCGGTTCATTCATCGGCGAGATGTTGTTCGGTGCGGTGCGCTTGATGCTTGCAGCAGCGAGTCTCGTGTTGTTGTGCGACGCAGATAAAGAATGCCTAAAGACATTCATACACACGGAAGCGGTGGTGACCTATGCACAAGATCAGAAACGCATCCTACTGAATCAATGCGCCGGATCCGAGTTGCAGAACGCCATCGAAATCGAGGTCAAAGGGAAAGAGGTGCCTTCGGTGAAGACTGGAGCATTCCGCGACATCGACACGCTGAAGAAGGTCGCGATGGTGGACTGCAAGATATTCCACATCGATCGCAACATCCTGCTGAATCTCCCCAACATCAAGACGCTCCTACTCAAGCGAAACAATTTCGAGATTGTGCCTGAACTTGCGTTCGCCAATTTAACGAGCATCCAGCACATCGATTTGTCAGGTAAATGATATAGAAATAAATAAAACCGAGAGAGGATGGCGTTGATTAGTAATGAGTTTATTACAGAGAATCATCTGAAAAACGTACAACACGACGCCTTCCGGGACAGCAATAATCTGGTCACCGTCAACCTCAACAGAAACAAGCTCACACACTACTACCCCAGCTGGTTCAAACCTTCGAGCGAAACCATAGAGACGATCGATCTGAGTCACAACAAGTTCAAGTATTTCGCGCGGTCGTCGTTCAAGGGACTCAATAAACTGACGACACTCCTCCTAAATAACAACCAGCTGAGATCGTTGCATCCGCAATCGTTCGAGGAGGTGACAAGCCTACAGACGCTCGACCTGAGTCACAACTACATCGCTGAGCTGTACAGACAGATGACGGCGTCGTTCGCAAAGAGCAAGATCGACCTGAGGCTGAACAACAACCATCTGAATTATCTACTCGAAGAGACGATGTCGCACGTGCAATTCGGCAAGGTTTCCGTACACGCGAATCCGTGGAAGTGCGCTTGCTACAATAAGATACTGACGTGGGCGGAAAAGTACAAGAACGACGTGCAATTCGCCGACAACAGTTGCGGTGATCGGATGCCCGTCTGCATAGAGCAGGAGCGCTTCCCGAAGAAGTGCACGCAGCAAAAGGACCCGAACATTACGCAGCAGTACTATTACAGTTACGAAAAGATCGCGTGCAATAAATAAAAACACTTACATTTTTCAAGTTTTTCGATGAGAAGTTTTTGCTGCGCCAACTGTTTTTCCAGAAGCTCTTGCTTTCGCCGCCTCAGGTTGGCCGTCAGCTTCACGGCTTCCTTCAGTTTCTGCTCCTGATTCTTCTTCATCTTCTCTTTGGCCGCCAACAACTCTTGACCTTTCTTTATGGCCAGAGAAGCTTGTGCTATTTATATTTAATCAAATAAATAATTAAATCAAAGGAAATAAATATAATGATATAGTAATTACCTTTCATCTCTTCCTTTTTGGCTTCCAGCTCCTTGATCTTCTCGGGATCGTCTTCGACGGCATCGGCGCTGCCGCCCTTGATGTCTTGGTTGGCCTTCGGTTGCACCAAATTAAGCACTTTGTTGGCGTTCGGTGCAACGTTGCCGATCGAATGATGAAGCATGCTGCCACCAGGCCCGGATTGACCGCCGAGCCTTTCCTTGATCGGTCTGGGAGGAACGTTCTCCTGCCGGCTGCTGTCTGCGTTGCCGGTGTGCCAGAACACCTTGATGAAGCGATTGTTGAGGACGGCCTCGGTGCTGCGGTAGGCGACGTTCGCCTCCGCGTGACTAGAAAACGTAACGATCGCCGCCTCAGGATCACCGTCGTAGCTGACCTGGATGTTGACGATCTTGCCGAAACGATGGAAATGGTTGTTCAGGTGAGTGATGTTGTTCAAACCGGTCGGCACTTTCTTCAACTCCAACGAGCAGTTGGAGGGATTCTTCTGGCGCGGACCCAAGCGATTGTAATCGAACGGTTTCTTCTTAAAACCACCGGGTTGTTGCTGATCCTGAATGTAAGTGTTGCCGCTGTTCTGTGGCGGCGGACCGTTGTTCTGCTGCTGCTGTTGCTGGTAGCCACCGCCACCGCCGCCGTAGTTGTCCTGCTGGTTGCCGCTATCAAGGACAGGGACTGAGATCAATTCGCGCTGCTGGATATTGGGCAGTGGAGGACCGTTCTGCGGGTTGAAACCCATCGGGGGAACCCTCGGTGGACCGGAGTTCATTCCACCGCCGCGATGACCTCCGCGGAAATTGGGTGGCCGATGATGCCACATTTGCGGCGCCTGCGGATTGTACTCTGCAGGGAGATTGGGCCTCATGTGCATTATGGGATTGGGACCGGGAATGACGATGGACGGTGGCGGCACGAGCATGTTGTCTCCGGTGCCGTTCGGGGCGTACAGAACGCGGCTGAGCGTCGAATCCTCCAGCACGACGGGATCAACACCGTGATCGTAGGGGCACATCTCGCCACGCATGCAGAAACCTTTTTCGTCGTAATCTCTGCATCGACGGCTTCCATCGACGGACGGAAGCGGCACGCCGGGCGGTCTGTTCGCGGGCGGCGGAGGTTGCACCACCACCGCCGACTGCACCGATTGCGTAAGTCTCAGGTCCATGTCGACTGCGTGATTGCTGTCCTGGGTGGGCGTTCCTGCACCGGATTGCGCCGTCTCGCGATCCTTCATCTCTTTGCGGTCGCGTCTCTCCAGAGAACGCGACCTGCTTCGACTGGTCGACCGCAACGGAGGTGATCTGTTCCTGTATCTACCCCTATGCGGAAGAGCACTATAAATAACATTATTTACATAATCGATAACGAAACCAAGGAGAGCAAATACAAAAAAACCAAAAGAAAATAATAACAATAAAATGCTTACCTATAATTGTGCCTGGGGCTGCGGGAACGCGATCTCGGTCTGCCACCAGGAGACACAGACCTGCGACGATCGTATCGCCTCGGCGGGGATTTGTTCCTCCACGATCTGACGCGCTCACGTTTATCCCTGTCCAATCTATCCCTCTCCCTCGATTTATCTCTCGACCTCGACCTTCTCGTCCTATCCCAAGACCTAGATCGACTCCTATTCCTTGACAACGATCTGTGTCTCGACCTCCTCCTCAACGGTTTCTCCTCCTACAGCAATAAACATCATCATTACACAAATATAACACAAAGTTACCGTTGCCAAACAATGTTATCAAGAAACACAATGTGTTACCTCTTTTTTAACATCCTTCTTCTCGAGTTCCTTGGCATCTTTGATGATGCCCTTTCCATTGAGGGTCTCTGTTAGATTTGCAGCGATTTCACTGACCGGTATGATAGGCAAAGCTTTCGCCACCACCTTTGCGGGTGGCGTGACTGTGGCCACCTCAGTCAGCTTCAGGTTCATATTTGGATTCGGTGGATTCGCGTTCGGTATCACTGAATTGATGTAATCCTGTGTCTCCAATGTCTTGAACAGCTGTGTCACAAATGGTTCGGTTTCCTTTTGAAGGAACACCTCCAGCTGATTGACCATGCTCTGTCTGAGCACCTCCGGTGATTTGTCCTTCTTCACCAGTGCTATCACATACTTGGCGAGCGCTGAAGGATCGGCCTCGCAGCTGCACAGAAAAGATAACGAGATTAAATATAGTGAAAAATAATATTAATTACATATACATATATATACATGTATGTGTGTGTGTATATATGAAAGGTGAAAGTAGCTTCGCATCGTATATATATAGATATACTTACATAGGTTTCAGGACGGCTGTGAGCCAAGTCTTGAACGCGTCCGGATCTTCGATGATCATCGTCACTTCTCAAATATCAGTCACTATATCACAACAACAACAACAACAACGAGAAAACAAACTTGCTTTGAACAATAGTAGTAGCAGCAGTCTGTCTTTTTTTCACTGTAAATATCGCGCACCACCTTCCTCTGCCATGCACACAACTTTTTACAATGAACTGAAGTCTGCAGGAGTTCGCACAGTAGGAGAATTGGAATGATCGCTGGGAGATGGGAAGAAAAACAAAAGTTACTAAAAATAAATACAATAATACCAACTTGATGATACGCAACACCGAAAATAGAAAGCGAACGCTTCAAACAGCTGATTCACAACACATAACTGCATATGTATGTATCTATGAATTGGAATAGAAGAAAAAGCTTTGCGGGGTTTACGAAACCCATCTAAAAATAACAAAACTGAAACACATTTGGAGGCCCTCAGCGGAGGTCGAGACGACCCTTCGTTAAAACAATAACAAGGCAGCTTTGACTCAAATCAATTTAATCAATTGTTCATAAACTTATTATTCTAATAATCTTAGTCCTCCCAGTTTCCCGTATGATGGAAATTGTCTGGAATGTCGAGCTGCACAGGGTTCCTTGTGACCTTCGTGTACAGCCACGGTTCGATCAGCTTCTTCTTGTCGCATTGCAGCACGTGCTCCTTGTAATCTTTCTCATCCATGAACCTGTGCAGGTTATAGAATGGACAGATGAAGTGATTCGGATATTTCCTCTCGCACTTGATGATGTGAGGCTGCAGCCTGTCCTGGCTGAAGATGTGACACTTGTTGAATGGGCATGTCACCAACTTCATGGGGGCTTTGTAAGGCCTTTCAAATCAAAACGAATCAATTCACATCAGCAAATTCATTCCAAACAATACTTACATTTTTGCTTAGCACCAACAAAAGAATTGCACTGCTTTGTGCATTTTTTTTTTGTTTAATTCACAGCTGACTTTGCAAAATACACTTTCCGATAGTCGATGTATCCGAATGATAGGAATTTAACTGTAAACGCAATAAGTTTAATTTGTAAGTTCAACTTGTTTTGTAACGATTTCAGGATTATTCGAAAGTTAACAATATTTGAATTTTATGTATATTGGGTTGCCTACAACGATCCACCATTAATTTACAGTCATTCATGGGAAACGCCGTGAGGTGTCACTGTTTGTCGGGAAATGATCAATATTATTGTTAATTATATTACAAAAGTCGAAAAGTGTGTTATTAAACAATATTTAAATTTTTGCTTAGCACCAACAAGAGAATTGCACTGCTTTGTGCATTATTATTTTTTTAATTCACAGCTGACTTTGCAAAATGCACTTTCCGAAAGTCGATGTATCCGAATGATAGGAATTTAACTGTAAACGCAATAGGTTTAATTTGTAAGTTCAACTTGTATTGTAAAGATTTCAGGATTATTCGAAAGCAAACAATATTTGAATTTTCTGTATATTGGGTTGCCTATAACGATCCACCATTAATTTACAGTCATTCATGTGAAACGCCGTGAGATGTCACTGTTTGTCGGGAAATGATTATTGTTAATTATATTAAAAAGTCGAAAAGTCTGTTATTAATTGTTTTTTTTATTGTTACAGATTCTTTGCGACAACGATGAAGATTTTTCTGAGTGAGTTTCATTAAATTAATAATCTACCCTTAATCCGGCGCTGTGCACATTACGTAACATCCGCAAAAAAAAAAATGATCGTTTGGTTGCCTATCACATTATTCTAAGTTATGTAAACTTTTTTTTAAACGTTTCACACTTACACTAACATAATTGAAATATGATTAAATTAATCATATTTCAATATTAATTCAAATATTGTTATTATAATACGACGTTGCATGACTAAAACAAAATATTTTGTATGATATATTAACAGAAGAATAACAACGGTGAAATGATCAATGTGGCTCTAAAAATAGAGTGTGTATGAAATGAACGAAAAGCGAGCTGTGATTGATGGGTGTGAGAGAGAGAGAGAGAGAGATAGAAAGAGGATTGCGTGAATCGCTGAAAAATTCAGCGTCGTTTCGCAGTGTCTCTGAATATTTGAACGGACATGTATGAAGCCAATTTGGAAGTAAATCCGGATGGATGAGAGAGAGAGAGAGAGAGAAAGAGGATCGATTTCAGTCGTGATTTGAACGAGAGAAACATACCAACAAAATAGATAAAAACAATCCCAAGAAAACAAAAAAAAAACAAAGAAGAATCAGTCGATGCAAGACAGTAAAACATCGTAATCGCATTACAGATCGACCAACCGACTGATCCCCCCCCCTTTCGCATTACTTGGGTTTTACCGAAGATGGGTGGCGTTGGGGGAGATAGAAAGAGAGAGAAAGAGAGAGAGGACGTTTTAGGGGTGGTGGGGGGTGTTTCAATTAGAAGCTTGTATTCGGTGGTAATGCAGATGAGCAATCGGACGTTATTAATCCTCGGACAAGTCGATGCACGTCAATCGGATTTAAGTTTTAGTTCGATTGGAATCGCGTGCGACTTTCGAACCCTTAATTAATGAGTCGATTCAAGAATTCAATTAACAAGAATTCGAACTTAACTTTTGGTTTTCAATAAAAAAAAAAGTTTTAATGGAATTGTTAAAGATTCGAAGAAGGCAATTTCGTATTTATGCGAAGAAATAATGAAAATTGGGGAAAAAAAAAAGAGCCAAATATTGATTTGATTCTTTCAAAAAAAAAAAATGTAATTAATTTGTAATGATGAGAAAGAAGAAAATGAATAATGGATTTGATGTATAAATCATGTATTATAATTTTAAAAGCAAAAGAAATTAAGATGAAAATGAAAAACAACAAGACAAAAAATATGATAATTCAAGCAGAAAAGATTGTGATGAATAAATGAAGAAGCAGCTTCCTTGATCCGTTAGAACAAACAAACAGAAAAAGAGAGAGAAAAAAAAAGGGAAAACAAAAGAAAAGTGTGTATACTTTTGTTGTTGTTGTTGTTGTTTTTGGAGCGTCCGTGCATGCGCGTCGTCGTCCAGTCCAGTTTTCCGGGAAATTCTCACGGAGCGTCGTGTGGCGGTGCGCGCCGGTTCCTGCCTTTAGTACGACGCCGTCGCGACGACGATACGCAATGCGTTTCGCCTCGAATCACGACTGAATACAAAAGTGTACAACAAATTTTGTAGGAACGACCATGGAGATACGCGCAGACACTAAATTCAATCGCTCAATTGTTGTTACTGTTGTTTTCGTCGTGTTGGTGATGGTAAAGATGCTGTGGTCGTGATGGTGACAGAATAACAATAACAACAACAACATCAACAAAACAAACAAAGTATAAATAAACAAAAGAAGAAAACAAAAAGGAAATCCAAAGGAAGGAAGAAGCGACGGCCGATAGGAAATGGATTTACTTTTCAAACTTTTCTTAGGTAACCAAAACAAATTATCATATATTGAATTATAAACCAAAATAAGGTTTTTTTAAAAATTTATTATTATTACTGTTATAATGCGAAAAGTTAACAACACTAGTTTATTAATTAAACTATATATTAAAAGTATTGAAACGTAAAATAGAAGCTGTTATAGTTTTAGAAGACTTCAATTAATTTCAATTGACATTGACATAATTATTTTAATTAATGTCAAAATTTCATTTCGTCATTTGATGCGTGTGTGTGTTTTTTTTTTGGTGGTTGTCTGTATGTTGTTCATGGCCTACTCGACAAATTGCATTAGAACGTGTACGTCTGTTAATCCAATCAGAGACGGAAGGAAATAGAATGGGAAAATAACAAAAAAAAAGAATGTGTGTTTGTAATAGAAGCAGAACAAGAAACAAAACTGGTGTATCGATTGTCGTCGTATTCGCAAATAGAATTAGCAGATGTAAATGCAATGAAGAAACATTGGACATTGGGGCCAAGTGTCATGTATCATCTTCTCGTGTCTAATTGGAGATGTCACAGATGACATTTCAAGGGTTGTGGTGTGTCGAGAAGACTTCACTCACTCTCCTTTCATAATCCGATGCGTTTCACGTGAAGAATGTTGCGCGTTGAGAGGCCAAAACGATCGTAATGAAACCAGGAAGGAAGGAAGTGCTTCCACCTTCTTCGGATGGAAAGCAGGAAGGAAGGAAGGAAGGTATCGTTCGTCCGAATCTAATCGATGCGAAGATGAGGGCCGCATTTTCATCAGACACAAACACTCGGAGGAATTTAATAACCGCCGCCGTCTCTCACGTTCCACTTCCACCCCAAATTACCGGTGAATCCATCTCTCCGTCTCTCTCTCATTCACTCTTTAAAATCCTCTTTTGTCTCCTGTCAACCGACAACCTTAACCCATTTTCACTCTGACATTGACACTAATTCCACAGACTGCTTGACTTTCGATTCCTCCGCTTTTCACGAAATTCCGGTTTTCATAAATACCTTCAATACATTTTATTATTAATTATAAAAATTATATATTGACAACCTAAATTTTTCACTTGTCACTTTTCATCAATATTTATACATTGACAGATTTGACAATTAACTGACACATTTAAGAATTAACTAAAATATTTGACAATTAAACTGACAGTTTACAATTACATCGTGAGTGATGCAATTGAAAGTTTCAATGAGCGGTATGAATCATGGATAATCGCGTTTACTGAAACGCGAACCCGGCGCATCCACCGCGTCAACGAAACTAAATAAATGAAACGGAAAATCTCCAAACCATTCCAAGTCGACAAAGATATAAATTTATTTATTTTTTTTTTGGTAAATTTAACGTTTCTTTATCTTACTTATAAAATTCATTGGATTACGACGCAGCAAAAGAGTAAGAAAAAATGAGAAACAAAAGTTGTAAATAGAGAGTGAGTCTGCAGACGTCTCGATGACATTAGATTATGGGGTTTAGAGCTGCCTTCGCCCTCCCCCACTGTATGTGATGTGTATCCCGACGAGGCCAGACGTCGTTTCGGGCTTTACTTTCATCGCAAAGAGAATCGACCTAATAATCCTGCCCCCAAAAAAAGAAAAAATACCCAGAAGAAAAGAATAAACACAAATCCACCCTCGTCGGGGGCAAAAAAAAAACAGGAAAAAAGTAAATAATATTTCACATAAAGGAAGGAAGAGCAAATAATGAATGAAAAGAAAAAAGAAAGAAAGCGAAGAGAAACGTCGTCTGGCAAACAACGCCCGCTTAATTAAACGTCAAAATTGACAGCTGTCGTCAAATTGTTGTTTGAGAACGTCAAATTTGAGTTTTTTTTCAATTTAAGGATTAATTATTTGCTTATTTAATAGTCGTTTTAAATTTTGATAAAAATGAATGTTTATTTAAAGATTAGTCAGTTTTTCGAACTTTGAACTCGTATTACAGCAAAACGGATAAGAGCACAGAAATGTATCTATACTTGCTGGATTCCCCAAACATTCAGCTTTCATATGCATCTTCTGCATTCATTCTATGTATTATAGTAAATCAATGAAATGTGAAAACACTGCTTTTTCGAACGTTTTTCGAACTTTGAACGCGTATTACAGCAAAACGGATAAGAGCACAGAAATGTATCTATACTTGCTGGATTC
>NW_017097176.1:0-5927 GCF_001412225.1 Nicrophorus vespilloides
AGCCTTACATATGATGGATTGTTGTTGTTTGGTTTTAATTAAGATGTTTAATTATAATTAACGTCATTTATTTGTAATCAATTTAATTTCGATAATATTATTATTATTATCTCCCATATCCATTCGAACATCGCTTGTTGTACAGAAAGAAGTCCTCCCCACCGGAAATTCCACTCTACATTCGTACACTTAACTATAAATCGTTCCACTCATTCGACATTCACGTTCAAGCATTTACACATATGTTTATATAAAATATATAATCTCTAGCGAAATATGGGAATAACTCCTAACTTAATATTAGTCATTTGTAAATATATATATGTATATAATATAAACAGTGGGCTAAAGATACAAAAAAAAAGAAACAAAAAAACATTAAGTAAATAGAAAATAAGCTAATTCTTTAGTTTTACATGAATCGAGAGCACAGAATTGATTCAAAGAGACAAAACAATAGGAAAACAACAACATAAAATTTCGTAATTCACAAATAACTACGAATAATAATAATTCTCATCGTCGTCGATCAACATGAGCTCTTATGATTGTAACTGGGGGGAAAAATATGATTTGATCACACAATGTTGATCAACGAGAGAAGATGTTGTATATATAGATTACAAATATATATATAAAGTAAAAGTATAAAGCATGATTGGTTTTCGTTATTATTTACAGGATACAAAGTAAACTTATACTATAAATATTTATATAGTATTTATATTGACTATACTATCTACTATTACTATCATTACTACCATTGTTGATCATTAATCTCCTGAAACGAGAAAAATCTATATATGGATTGGTTTTAAGTGGATCTGTTTATTGTTGGTTTTTATTTTCAAAGAAAGGGTTTTTTTTGCTCTCCTCCGATGTTACTGTTGGAATTTTATAATCAGGGATAACATGTGTGTGTGTGTGTGAGTGAATAAGTATATGTGTTTGTGTGTAGGAAGGATGAAGAATGAATAGAATTAGGCTGTGCCGCCACGTACCACGACTATGACGAGGTGATCTTCCTTGAGGGCGTCTTCTGGGAGGTTGAGGCAGGTGCGTTTGAGGAGTTCCGTGGAAAAGGGACATGGTGGGAAGGAGTAGAGGACGCCCGTCGCTTCCGTCTCTTTGTTCAGCAACGAGATAACACCGGCCGCCTCCTTTTGCTTCAGGTACGACACGAGGTTACGCAGTGGCCGCGTCTGCACGTTCACGTCGTCGTTGTTCACAGATGTCGTGGATCCGGCCATTCCCAAGAAGATGGCATGAGAACTGGCACTCGAGATGCGCTTCTGCACGTCCTCCAGCTTCGGCTGGTCCAAACGCAGACGCTGCGTGATCCGGAGCTGATGCTTTCCGTCCTCGTCCTTCATCAGACCGTCGACGATGTCCGAGTCGCCGTCGATCAGATGGAACTTTGCCGGGAACAGCGAGTTCTTCAAGATGAGTGCGCCCTGCCACGTCGTCGAGCATTTCCTCGCCACTTCGGGGAGGGTGCGACTGGACGCCAAAAGTCCGGCCCGTTTTGTACCGTTATCAGAGTCAGAATCGATTGATCGACGCGGGGAACGTGACCTGGATCTGTTGTTGTCTACCGCTGCGGCTCCTACACCACCGCCGCCGCCGCCACCCCTTGTCCTCGATCCGGATCTGCGTCGATCGTAATCGTTCCTCGTTCGGCCGCCACCGCCGCCGCCGCTCCACTCTTCGCCGTCGTTGGGCGGATACTTGTAACTGCCCCGCCTGTCCTGGTACGGCGCTCTTCCTCCGCTCTTGTATCGACTGCTGCTTCCTCCACCTCCGTAATTCGAAGAGGTACCACCTTCACCTTCGAATCCTGGCTCGAATTCGTCTGGCGGTCTCCTGTAATCGCCGCTCGAGCCATCCTCGTTCGCTGGATACGCCTTCGGCTTGAACGGAGTGACATCGGAAAAGTCCGTTCGCAGTCGATGATCGGAACCGCCCAACGGAAAACCTCTCATCTCCTTGACAGCCGCCTGTGCAGCGTCGATACTATCGTACAGGATGTACGCCTGTATGTCGCCTTTCGAGTAATCTATCTTCTTGATCGCTCCAAATCTGTCGAATTCCCTTTCCAGCTGCGTGATCGAAGTCCACGTTCCCAGCCCTCCGACCCAGATCCTCGTCGTCGGCGTCGCCTTACCATAACCGATCTTACATTGGAATTTGCCTATGTATTGGCCAGACAACTCCACTTTGGCACGGTGAGCCATATCCAAAGTGTGATACCTGACGAATGCAAAAGCATTTCCCGTACCAGGTGGAGGACGTTTTATGTCTACGTCCTCGACGACGCCGAAACGGCCGAAGATCCGTCGAAGCTCCTCCTCGGTTATATTTATTTCCAGATTACCGGCGAACAAAGTCCTCGTGGCCAGTGGGTCGTCTTCGGGTTGGATGTGGTGCAGGTAATTGGGAAATTTATCTTTCTTGTTCTCCACTTTTTCGTACGGTACGCCACCGCCACCACCTCCTCTCGGAGCCGAATGTCTCGGTGGACCGTACCCGTAACCGGCGCCGCTTCCGCTGCCTCCACCACCACCTCCGCCACCCATGTGCGGTGGGCCGTGATGGATGGGTGGCCTAACCATGTACTCGTGATGTGGGGCTGGCATCGCCTCCCTCCTGTACTCCCGGTGTATGGGAATCCCAGGCGCCGGGTGTCCGTATCCTCTCTCGTAACGGTCCACGGCCCTCACGCTCAGCCTCTCCGGCGATCTGGCGTAATAATGCCTGCTATCGTACCCCGGACTGATCGATCTCGGTCTACCCCTGCTGTACATCTCGCTGGACGTCTTCGGCACTTCGTAGATGGGCTCGACCATAGCCACCTTATCGTAAACGATGATTCTCGGCTTTCCGTACTTGGCGTCGCGCGCGTCCTCCGGATTCCTGAAGCACACGTACGCCAGTCGCTCGTCGATGTCGTGCGTTATCCTTATACTCAGATCACCGAACTTCTTGTACTCCCTGTAAAGCGTATCCTTGATGATCTCGTCGCTCGCCTTCGGATGCAGCGCACTCACGCACAGCACTTTGTACGGATAGCTCCTCTCCGGTGGTCGCATGTACTCGTCGTGATGAGGTGACATGTACCTCGCAGCAGCGGCACCCCCCCTCGGACTCGGCGTCCTCACTCTGCTGCTCCTGTGTCTCACCCTGTCCGGTGTGATCCTCTCATCTGAACTGTCATCGTAACGTCCCATGCTCGAGTGGGCCCTCTTCCTCCTCGTCGGTGGAGTCTCTCTGTCGGTGCTCCTCTTCATATTGTGTATCCGGACTGTGATGCGATCCTTCCCAGGGCTGATCATGCGCACTGCATAGACACAACAGGTCTCACCTCACCTACGATCACATTATGAAAAAGAAAAGAACACACACAGTTAGTCAATTGTCATTATCTCTACACAATGTAAAACAGCAACAGCATTAGAATATGGTATGACAACGGGAAGATGTTGGGTCTCATCAGTTGTAAACTACGCACAGCACTTGTGCACATCTCCTCCTCCATCTTCAACTCTTTAATGCACACACAAGAGGAATTAATCATCATCATCATCCGCACATACAAACACCTCAAACAATTCAATTACTATTATTAATATTTTTTTGTTCCTATTTATATATATATATTTCGAGAGAACATAAACTTTAAGAACCCAACTACGCACACCACTAACATACCAACATCATTGAATATTTATGTATATATGTATAATAACTATTCGAGATTGAAATAGAGCAGAGAATGAAAAGAAAGAAAAACTGGAATAGTGGTAAACTATATATATATATACACATATACACACACACACACATATATATATATATATATGCGAGTAAAAGGTGAAACTAACTTTTTTTTTGTTAATAATTAAAACCCACGAACAGCACACGATCACTTCGAATCCAGAGTTTTAAACAGGGGGGCGGTGGGGGCGAAGATAGAAAACTTTGTTACCACTCAGATGATGATGATCTCTCTCTTCTCCCCCAAAAACACTTTTCTCTTAGCCGAAAAAAGAGAGGAAAAAAAAACAACCCAAGCCACCGAATCGCACTGAATGTAACAGGGGAAAGTGTGGCGAGACGAATCTAACCTAACTTCACGCCGCTACCAGCGAGCGAACGTTATATAACAGTACCACCAACATAACGCAACCATTTACCACCAACACGCAACTATATACAGGGTGGATAAACTAATTTCTGCCATTCATTCTTCGAAATTACTAAAATCTCAATAAAGATATTGGGCAAGGATTCAATAATATAAATGCAATAAAAGACTTTGAGGAGAGTTGTTTTTTTTCGTAATATTTAGTTTAAATTTTCATCGACTCGCACTTGTTTTATCTTCTTTTTTTACATATTTTTTTTTTGTCATCCCTCTTCACCCCTTCTTCCCGAGGAAGGAAGGAAACAAAGAAAGGGACGTCATTTGTACATTATTACATAATATATTATTATTATTTTTTTGTTCTCTTATGTATATAATATTTTCATTTATATATATATATAATATATTAATCTTAAACAATATATTTATAATTTCTCACTTTTTCTTTTCGCTTAAATATACATTATTATTATTATTCGCTTAACTTTACGTGTACTGAGACAGTTTTATTTATTTATATTATTTTACTTTTGTTTTAGCAAATTACATTATTATTATTATAATTAATAATATTTTTGCATTTGTATTCCCTCGTAATCGCCGATTGATAAATATATATATAATAATAATAATAACAAAACATAAAACAAAATAAAAAACAAAAGATGTTTGTATTATCATATCTGAACACAAAAATGCTACTAGTTTCGGTTGCTATGGTGAAGATGATGCAAAAATGGGCGGAGTTGAAAAGATAAACGAACAAATACAACGAATGGGCGGAGCCGACTTTGCGTTCGGCTTTCGTCGTGGTGTGGGCGTGGTGTGGTGTGCACGTCGAAATCTTCTTGGTTTTTTTTTGTTTATTCGTTGGTCACGTGATACTAATAACAACAACAACATGAGGATATAACAATAACAACATTGATTTATCTTCTTAGATTCGGCAAGATCGATTTCCACGTGCTTCGGTTTGTTAATGAACTTACGGAAAATTACAGATTTCCTTCTAATACTTCTCGTTTCTTTTTATCATTTTATATTTATTCTCTTACAAGTATTCACTTTTGTTTATATAATATAATCCTAATTATTCTTCATTTTTCATTTTAATTTTAAATATATATGCACAACCGTATTGTTTAGAGCATCTTTGTGTCAGCTTTTCGTGTATTATCAAGTACATATATTTATACATACTTCAGGGATGAAATCGAGATTAATCCTTAAAAACTCGACTTTCCGACGATAAATTGACTTATAAATATTGCTCTTCATGTAGTATCATCATCATAAATAACAATAATGTATTCATCTGGTTAACAAATAAATAAATATATACATATCTATTTTCTCTTTTGTTTGTAATTACTATATATATATATATTTATTAATTTGTTCTTTTGTTTTTTTTTTCACTTGTTTACACGCTAAAGGTTCTTGGAGATCAGCTCGGCCCTGGATTCGTATCTCGATCGGAATATAAAACATAGCAACAACGGCGAATCCAAGGCCCAACCGATGTACACTCGTTATTACAATAATAATGTTGCTAAGCTACGTAATAACAATATTGTTTTTTCTTTTTGTAATATTATTATCGTTTATGTATATATATATATATCCAAAAAAAACAAACGAACAAAAAACAAAAACGGCCGAAAGAAGCTACAACGCTTTCTTTGCATTCTCGTCTCATCTCCCATTTTCGCAAACATTCGCTCTTGCATTTAATCATAATTTAAATAATCTAATATCTAAATTAATAAATAATATATATATA
>NW_017097176.1:5939-7401 GCF_001412225.1 Nicrophorus vespilloides
ATCATCTTTATCGCACACACACAAATATTTAACACTGCATTCTTACCAATATTCAATAATAATCAATAATAATAATAAAGAGAGAAAGAGTAAATAAACAAAAAATTTTTTTACAAAGATACAAAAATTTGAGAAAAGATACAGAGAAAACAAAAACTGTGTTATTTTAGGCTTCCGAAATGGATTGGATTTTTTTTTGGCAACGAAAGATCCCTTTTTTTTCATCTTTTCTCCTCTGCACGTCCCGAAAGAGAATTCTAACAATGAAAATTAAGAAAACGCGTCCACGATAATAACATATTTTTTTTTGTTCATCCTCGTAATAAATGCGTCTACAAAAAAATGTGAATTATTCCTTAAATTTTCTCCTTTCTTCTTTCTAATCATCAACAGTCACAGCCTAAAAAATCTCATATAAACAGAAGAAAATCTTAAATATAAACAAAATTGTCTAAACGAAAGAAAAAAAAAAGAAAAGAAAAGTAACCGTCGTATGTATATACATCTAAATATATATATAATGTATATAGTGTTTTATTACCGAATATTCTTTGCGTCGCATGTTCATTTTTGTGTGTATAAATATATAAATAACCGATCAAGTCTATACTTAAGTGTCTGTTCGCTTCATTCTTTTCTTCATCTTCCAACATCAAGTATGTTTGTATGTATAATAATAATAATAACCTTATCTATACACGTACAATTTAATAAATGGCAGCTCTGAGCAAAAATCTCACTTTTTTTTATAAATCTTTTTTTCTAATCCCTTCTCTCGTCCTCGCATTATTACAAAATTTCATCTTCTCCGAATCAATCGCCAATCGTTCGAAAAAAAAAAACGGAAAAAAATTTACATCGTTTCTCTATATTCCCGGAAGCCACGCCTCCGGGGCGTGTCCTCTCCTTTCCTCCCATTCGTTTTCAGAACGTAAAAACAAAACAGAAGTAATAACAGTTGAGCGCGCGAGCAAGATTCTTTCCTCTCATCATCTACTACTTCCATAACAATACATCAGTATATATATAACCTAATATTTAGTGTGTGTGTCTTCATGTATCGTTCATCTCTCTCTCTCTCTTTCTCTGTCTTTAGATTTACATAGTATAATATATATATTTATACATTTCATATATTACTTTTTTCATATTATAATAATAATAACTTTTCTCGCCTCCTCCTCCTTCAGCTCCTCCTCTTCTTCCGACTAAACAACAAACGCATCTCCGTTTGTTACTAGATCTTTTATATAATTACATATATATATATAATTCTTTCTTTTTTTTTGTATTTTCTTTTGTACCAAGTCGTTAAAAATATTCAATATTATTCTTATGTGTTCGCATATTAATAATATTTTCTTCCTTCTTTTCTCTTTTCTCGTTTCACCCTTAAACATTAAATAACAATACAATATATTTATCATCATAAATGTATATATATATATCATACATACATATA
>NW_017097176.1:7418-16003 GCF_001412225.1 Nicrophorus vespilloides
ATATATTTACTTTCTTCTTATCATTATTTATTTTTCCTTACGAGGTACTCGCTTACATAACTATAGATCAAGAGCGCGGCTTTGTCTTGCACCGCAATCAAAGCTCGTTTATCTCGAATATCATCATCATCTCATCATCATAATTATAATATAATATATATATCATTCGCTTCGTTCTTCAAAGATCCAAAAAAAAATTAAATAATAAAAAAAATATAAAACAAACAAAAAACAGAAACAATAATTAATATATAAATGGCAACTCACTCAAATAATAATTATAATCATAGTATATGTATATAACATTAATTAATACACAAAACAAAAGGTCAGTGTGTGTGTTTTGTTTTCTTATCACGCTCTCTTAATTTTTGTTTTTAATCTTCTCGACACGTTTCCTATTCGAGAATCTCAATTTTAGTCTATTTTTGACAAGCAACGCGCGCGCGCTTTTCTTTCTTAATTCGAGTCCAAATAATAAGAAAATAAAACAAACCGTGTGTGTTTTGCTTTGCTTTGTTTTTTTCTTTTTCTTGCCTGCTATTTAAATAATACTTTTTTTCGTTTTTTAAATTTACAATAAATATATTATTATATTTTTTTTTATTAATATATATATATAATTAAGTTTTTTTTTTGTTTAATAAATATTTTTCTTCATATTCTCTTTTTTTTTTAAATAACAACATTCTTGTACCAAGATATTCACAGTCTTTTTTTTTTAATAATTAATCTTGCCGCAGATTATTTATATATATATATATGTGTATATATGCTACTGTCTCTAATCTGTCCTTCTATAAATTCTACGCGTGTCAAGAGAATCAGAAAGAAAAGTTTTGGGGAAGCTGAGTGTTAGTATTATTTTTCGTTTTATAGTCAAGGGTGGGTGGTGTTTTAGATTGGGGTTGATAAGGGGGGGGGTCTTCAATGTAAAAAAAAAGAGTGTGACGGCAAGAATGTTTACAACTTGAGACCGTCCAGCTTGGTGCAGGCCTCGGAAACGACGTCGGTATTGGGAAGGGGGGCGTCACCGGCTCCGCCCATTTCGCCGCCCATCGTGGACGACCCGTTGCGTCTCACGTTGCGCCTGTTTCGACGGCTGGGCGGGACAAAGTGCTGGCTGCCGGCGTGCATCTGGGGAACAACAGAGGATGGCGTTTTAGAGGGGGGATTGTTGCTCTTGGCGTAGTGGTGCTTGGGAAAGGTGGGCTGAGGACCGACGGCTACTGCGGAGGAGCCGAATCTGCGCTGCTGCTGCGGGTGCTGGTTGTGGTGATTGTGTTGTTGTTGTTGTTGTTGCTGCTGGTGGTTCGGCTGATACATCGAGTAGTTCCTGTTGTTGTATTGGTGCTTGTAATGAACCATTTGGGTCGACACTGTGTTACTGTTACTACTAGCGTTCGACGACGGAGTTGTTGTCAGCTTCTCTTCGTTCCTGTTCTCATCGACGACGCTGGCCGACGAGTTCGAGTCTGTGCGAACGCTGCAGCTGTCGCTCTTGCGCCATTTGCGCGCGTTGTACTTATCGGTATAGGTGTAATAGCCCTGGTAGAACGGATGTTGTTGTTGTTGATGTCCGAACGATTGGTAACCGTTCTGCGAATAATGGTGTTGTTGCTGGAGGTGGTGCTGCTGCTGCTGTTGCTGCTGATGATGATAGTGGTGGTGGTGGTTGTGCTGCTGCTGCTGCTGATGATGATAATGCTGATTATGTTGCAAGTGGTGAAACTGATTGTTGTGTACATTCGAGCTAACTACTACTGCTTTCTGGCGCCTCCCGCTTTTCATCGAGGACAAGTCCTTCTCCTTCTGATCGATGTTCAGCAACGAAATAACAGGCGTCACATTCAACAAGGAGGAGGAGGACGACGACGACTGTCTGGCGGTACCACTCTCCGTCTTACTACAATGATCTACTACACTACAGTCCTTCTCGCTACTGTTTGCAACTGGCTGCTGCTGTTGTTGCGGTTGAACCTGAGGTTGCTGCCTGGCTGCGCCCTCGTAATCCTACATTGCGTGGAACAAAAAACTATCGTTACACACCTGCAGAACACGCGGCACACCTGCTGTACAACAGTTTATCTTAACCTATCATTACTACTGAAGCTACTACGTGAATTTTGTGTTATGACTATTATTAAAATCAAAATACAGGTTAAGAACCACTTCTGCACAATGTTGGTTATTTTCAACGTAAATCTCAACAAAGACCACTGCTCAGTAATAACCTATTAAGTAAATTATTAAGATTATTCAGTAGTGAGTGAACGAGTAGTCGTTTTTTGAAAGAATGGACGTGAATATACAATTTACAAAAGTACATCTTAACCTACGTTCTTTATAAGCTAAATGAAAAGTATGTAAAGTTAAAATTTAGCTGTCTTTATTGGGTCAAATCAAGGGGCCGAAAATAGTGCACGAGATCAATAATTCGTTGAACATACGTTAAGAACCACTTTTGTACAAGAAACTAACTTTGCAATGTACATCACACATACATAATGGGACTTGAACAAAACAGTACAACAGTACATCTTAACCTATCGTCACTTACATACTAATTGCGTAAAATCGAGAGTTCAATAAAGAGAGAGAAAGCCAAAAAAAAGAAAAAGAAAGAAAGAACCGTACTTGTCGCGGGTCTGATCATTCAAACGCAGGTTAAGAACCACTCCTGTACAACGATGTTTTCGTTTTTTTTTTTTTTTTTTTTGAAGGACAACACAGCTATTGAATATGATTCGGTTTGATCATATTTAATGACTGTCGCTGTGTTCTATGTGATCTAAGGAAACGGTGTTGCTGGTGGTGGTGATGGTAGTAGTGATGTTGTTGTTGTTGATGGCGTAGTGTGGTGGGAGCGTTAAATTTGTTTGGCTGTAGCATTACCTCTGTGATGTTCCCGTTGGGCATGGACACGACATCCATGCCGGCGACGGTCGGATCTGCGGCGTACACCGGGCCGCCGTCGATGGGTCCCCCATAAATTTGTGGTACGTTATAGTACACGGTGCCGTCCGGGGTTCCTGCGTATGGGGGCGGCATCTGCGGCGGAAGCTGTTGTCCGTAGCATGGCGGGCCGCCGCCTCCACCAGGTGGGCTGTTGGCGCGTTGCTGCTGCTGCTGCTGTTGCATGGCGGCTGCTGCGGCCGCAGCGGCGGCTGCGGCGGCGGCAGCGGGCTGCATCTGGGACTGGGACCCGCCCTGGCCCCCCACCATGTATTGCGTACCGCCGTTTGGAAAGAAGCCGTACTCGTACTGTAAAAGAGAAAAACAGGAATGCCCAATAACCATTAGTTTTAAAAGCAAACTATTTACAATTTATAAAATGAGTAACAAAAAGTATACCTATATAATGTCTATGTAAAGTAGTATTAACGAAATAATAAATTAAAAAAAAAAAAGAAGAAATGTAGAAATTTACTACAAACAAACAAAGCGTATAAACATGATGAGTAAACGAAAGAAAATAAAAGAGTTAAAATCATATATCTATATGAAATAAGTAGTACACATGCAAAACCATCAGCTGTATTTTGCGTGCAACAAAACCAAAATCATAAAAGTAATTAAATTGACTTTATGTATATATATATATATATGTTTGCTTCGTCTGAACAGATATAGACCTTAAATAGGGGGCGGAGCAGGATATTTGGGGCCCTCAGTACTGCAGGCCGTCCAGCAACACGTACGCAGGCTGGGACACCGGGTACAGTCCCTCCGATATGTAATTGCTGGACTAAACATCCACACATTTTAATTCTTCCAAGAAAAACAACACTCCTTACATAATAATACTATATATACAACTACGTATACTTATAAAAAAAAGAGAGAGAGACTGGAATAACCATACAGCTTGCGCTTGGCAAGTGAACACCTACCGGTACGTGCATCGGGTACTGCTGCGGCATGTAAATCGGCTGGGTTTGATAGATCACGGGTTGATAAGCGGCGGCGGTCTGCGGAGGAGCGGATTGTGGTGGATACACTGAAGGAGCTGCGAAACATCAAAAACATGAAATCGTTGATCGTTGTATTATCCCATCCATCTCGATGGTTTTCGTGTAAGAGGACAGTTAAAGGGTGTAAATAAACGTGTTCTTACGTTGGTAAACATTTTGTTGTTGGGCGGTTGGATCGGCTGGACCGGTTGGCGGCTGTGGATAATAGGCGACACCTCCTTGGAAGTAAGGCATCGCTCCTGGCTGGAAAAAGTACTGCGGGTTTCCGGCGGCAACTGCCGGAGGGCTGGACGCATCGAACGTCCGGCTGAACGGCTAATAAGAGAGAGACAGAATGAAGAACGTTGTAAATACATTCGAGATTTGCAAATAAACTGATATGTGATAGATCATATACCTGCTTTTTTATTGCTGGTGCAATGTTAAGCTTGCGTTCGCGCAGCACGATGTTGTCGGCCTCGCGTTGCAGCCGTTTGGCGTCGTCCTCGCTCTCGAAGGTGATGAAGCCGTATCCTTTGGAGACGCCTGCTCTATCCTGGATGATTTTGGCTGCCTTCACTGTACCATAGCTGCTGAAGAGCTGCAGCAGTTCCGCTTCGGTCGTGTTCGCAGAGATTCCGCCCACGAATATCCTGTTCGGCACGAGCGTACCTAAACAACATTCGATCATTTATGACGGGCTCGTAATTGGTGGATATTGATGTGATATAAGATATATTTTGTGTGGATAGGTGCGAGTGCAGAAAACGTAAACGAATCGAACGAACACGGAACAAAAAACTTAAACTCGAATTCACTCTCTAAACATTAAAATAACAAGATTATTTTAAATTGTCACCATGACATCAGAATCACCAATAGAACCAGCCAACTGGAACTATTTATTGCATACCACCAGAGATCATGATCATCACGTACATTCTTACATTTTCTTTTTCAACAACAAAACAAACTTCCGATATGTTGTTCGAAATAGCAAACTATCTCTGATCATTTGCAATATTACTTAATGTGCCAAAATCGTTAGGATAATATTCCTTTGATAAACTATGAATATTACTCACCATATTTTGGAGCGTTATTATTTGGCGGTGGACTTGTGATCTGGCCGTTGGTGATGGGCGTGCTGGCCGGTGTATTGGCCATAGAACTGTTGCTGCTGGTCGCGCTGCCCTTCTTCATGCCGCCGACACCTGCGACGAGTGCGTTTGCCACGCTGCTGGTGATGCCGACGTTGTTCAGGTTGTTCGCAGACATTGCTCTGCTATTATTTCTTGTCACTCACAAACACTACCTATCGAAGGGGGGGAAGAAAAAACACAACCAAGAACAAAACTGTTCCACCTGATTCAATGATTCAGTGCTGTGCAGATCCTTAGCATCAGACCCATTATTTCCTCATCCAAAAAACAAAATAATACAACAAAAATCTTACTACCCCAGGCCGACACACAAGCAATATAGAAAAACTAACAAGACACAGATTTGTTTAACGAGAACAAATCACCTGTATATATATATATATTATATAACTGTGTTTAGTTTTTTTTTCAATGCAAGTATCCCCTTCTGGTCAAGAAATATGTGTTTGTATATATCCTACGGTTGTGTGGCTACGTGTCTCGAGTTATAATATAATTACCACTCGTTTAATTATCACCTGCAAGAAGAAGAAAAAAGCAATTAGTCTATTGTTCGAATTTGAAAAAAAGTCTTGCTTCTTCGTTGCATTTAAATAAACATTTTTTTTACTAAATCAATTCAGTTAGTATTGCTATGATTAAGATGTTAGTATAATGAAACAATAAAAAACTGCAATAGGTTTTCGGCATACAAAACAAGAGCACCTTTAAGTTTGGTTAATTTAACAATAGATTATTATGAGTAAGTATGAGTAAGCCTATAGATTAACCAGAGGACGAGAGTATTGATAATCGAAATGGAATTGTTAAGACTTACCACTCATAAAGGCGAATGGAAATGCAGTTTCGATTCGTGCGAAATAATGTCGAGTTGTGATAGTCGAAGAAACAAAAAACCGAGAGAATTGGTTATGTGATAAACGAAAGAAAAACAAACAGACCAGGCGGTGTTGTTTGTTATCGAGCTGCGACGTACGTGACCGTTGCAACAATAATAAATATATGAGTAGTAATAACAGCGCGACCGCTCCGCGTAGGAATTGGTAACTTTCGTTTTTGCCGTTTTTCTTCTTCACTCTGCACTATTTTTCGCTCGCTCTCCCTTCCCTTCTTCTTCTTCTTCTTCTTTTTTCTTTTTCTATTCAACCCCCACAGAATGCGCGCGCGAGAGCGAGAGAGGGCTCTACGTGTGCGCGCACAGAGAGTGTTCCGGGGATTTGTAGAATTTAGTGGGAAAACTGGCAAAATCCCCGAATGCGTGACCCAGTTTCTCTTGGTGCGAACGGCGCACGACAAGGACGGAACTATAGCGCGTTCGATGGGAGCGACGGAGACGGAACGAACGACGTACAACCGTTTCTCTTTCACACACCACCCGAACCATTTTTCAGGCGCATACATATATACACGCGCGCGCGACTTTCACGACATAATGCCCCAAATTCGCAAATCGAAAGAATCGATGCGAATATGCGAAAGCAAAGAAAAAAAAATAAAAAATATTGAACTGCAACCGGTACTTTTAGTATAAACAATTGAAAAGCGGCGCCGTGATTGAATTATTTAAAAAACAAACAACAAAAACAGTAATGCAATAAACAAGATGGGGGGGGGAAGGGTAGAAATGTTCTTCCATCTCTTCACTAACAATTAGATCATTCTAATTGTTAGAGCAGCATGCAGAATAATATGAATATGCTCTTTGGGTGGATGGAAGGTAGTAGTTAGTTACTAGGGGGGTGGGTTTTTGGTAGATGTAATGATCTACTTACTAGGTGCGCCAGTGCGTCTCCACGTCTTCCCCGATGCATTGGGGGTTGGTTGTCGGTATCTGTTCTCGTAAAGTGGTTGGTTGGTGGTTGCTTGGTGATTCTCGTCTCTCGGGACGACGGCGATGCACACTTCCTTTTCCCGCCGCAGCAGAGAGCGACAGAGAGGAGACTTCTGTGCGTGTGTGTGTGTGTGTGACAAGAGGACGACGACGAAGATGTCGCGGCTCAGGATTCGATTTAAAAAAAAAATATTAATAACAATAACGCACAACGATAATTTGATAGAAAGGATAAAACGAGAGTGTACTGTGGACAACTGGAGGTCGCTTTTCGTTTGTGTCGTCGCACACACCACCACTGAAAAACGGGACCCGTGCGTCTCTCGTCCGTCACTCCTCTCTCGATCTCGATTGAAAATGGCGTCGCTCGCATCGGACCCTTTCGACCGACCAATCGGAGAGCTGCGCGCGCGTTTCACACCGCAACGAAACGTACGTCCGTTCTCCCATCGGACACCACCCGAACGCAATCGAATTCTACCGAACGACCGAACGTAGCGTAGGGGAACTGCACCAACGCACGCACGCACACACGTAACGAGAAAACACGGAATTGGAACAAAGACTTTACCAAAGTATTGACTGCACGTGGTAGAGAGTGAGATGGAGAGGGTTTGGTAATAACAGGGACGTAACAGTAGGGGTTGCTGAAATCGTAGACCCAACAAAAAAGAGCAATCACATCACAGCTTGATTGATTGATTGATTGAAAGTTTCATCTTACATAAGTATCTTTCATTATCAATTGATACAATTAACAATGAAATTCTACAAACACTAATCAAACGAATTGCGTTTAGGAAGAATGCAAAGTAATGAAATCATTACTAATTGTTAATATTTGATTCATCTGAAAACATTCTACATTCTTTCTTTCTTTACACCGAAAAGACCTAAAGTTTGTTACGGCACTGGCATGAGCTGATGGTGTTTACGCTGCGCGGATTCAGGACCCGCACATTTCCGCGTATTCCCAAACCCCTCTATAGCCCCTTTTTGCGACCATAGTAAAACTATACCTCGACCGGATGCATCTTGGAAAATCCATTTATTATCAACCTATTTTTCTCTCATTTACTAAAGTAACATCATAACTTCAGAAAAAAGCAAATCATTCATTTCAAATATACACTTTTCATTCATGGCAAATTAAAAATAATATATATATATATATATATGTATTGAACTTATCCAAATTCTATTCATTGATGAAAGAATGCGCGCGTTCCGAAACCACGTTACGTAACATAATAGTGCGCGCGATAAAATTTTCATGGAGCTCTGCCAAAAAAAAAAGAAGTGAAGAAAAAGAAACAACATCGTTCGACGGATATTGATTATTTCTCGAATCGCCTCATCATTGATTTTCAAAAGATATTTTCCTCAGAGAGGGTAGAAAAAAAGAACACAATAATTAATAATAGATTTTACTGCATTGCCATGACTTATTAAATATAAATTATTTTTAAAATCGTATCATCTGTTTGATACCGGTGGCAATCGCAAGCCCGACAACCGAAAGATCGTCTATTGAAATCCCGACTGTACTTAAATCCTGACTGTATCGAAATCCCGACGTTCGAAATCCCGGCTATATTAAAATCCCGACTGCTTGAAATCCCGACTACCATAATCCCG
>NW_017097177.1:0-4149 GCF_001412225.1 Nicrophorus vespilloides
GTTTTCGAATAAATCAATGAAATGTAAAAACACTGCTTTTTCGAGCATTTTTTAAATTTTGAACACGAATTACCTCCCCTGTCTTTTTGATTGACAGCTCGATTAACCGACATAAGTGTGTACGATCCTTTAATGAATTAATATAAATGTACGAAAACAAAAACGTTTGGATTCATCAATTTCACATTAACATCTGTAACGCAAGTGTTGCTACATTGATAAATTGCGAATTTCAATTGTTAATTTAGTGTGTACGATCCTTTAATCAATCGAAATTTTCTCTCTCCATCTCTCTCTCTCTCTTTTCGGTTGTTTCCTGTTGTTTCGAAGCCTCCCCCGTCTTTTTGATTGACAGCACGATTAACCGACGCGGCAATAATTCGGCCGTCGTCCGACGAAAATTTATTCGTCGCCGCCGATATTGCGCGCAGCTTCCGCTTCCGGTTCGCAATTAATTCTCGCAGACTCCGACGCGTCCCCGTCAAATTAAGATAAATCAAAACATATTGGACGTATTAATAATCCCATCCAACCCTCACAGAGATTGCACTCATTTCATTTGAACATAAGCACAACTCAATTACGTGATTCATCAATAGATGTTACAATTAATACACTTTGATTATAATATAAATTTCATTTACTTTTCTGATAATTAAATAAAATAATTATATGAAGATGGAACGAATATTGTAATTAATTGTTTTAACAAAAGTCTAATGACCTAAAACTATCTACTCAAATATTCATCCAAAGTATATTTGATAAATTCTAAATTAATTAAAATAATAAAATTTTTGGAAATATTTGTTTATAATTAATTTTTTTTTGAACATTAATTAAAACTATTCTAAAAATTGTAGTTGTCTCATCACAAAATTATTAAATTACTCGAAAATAGATCAAGTTTTCAAAACACAAAAAAAATGTTCATGTTTTGGAAGCAGCTACAACTGCGGCAAACGTTAATTTACGCAATTTTGCACATTTATTACAATTACCGCAATTATCGAAACGAAGCGTGTTGTTATTACACGTTTATTTCTGTGTATTTCCGATCGCAATTTCGTTAGTTAATGATTATTAATTTGCGAGCAAATATTAATTAAATTCGTAACTAAAACATGCACGCATTTTCGCTCAACGAATACCAAAAACAAATGCACTTCATTAGTTACCGCTACAGATGATATATAATAACTCAATTTGGCTTTCTCGCATTTTGATGATTCGATCATTGCACAATTGGACACGTATCTGCAGGTAGCAGCAGCAGCAGCATTGATACATGGCGATTTTATCAGTTAATTAATTCGTATCTCCGATATTGTATTTACATCAGCAATTAACATTCGCTCTGTGACAGTTCTATTATCGACTAATGGATGGATCTATATGCATATATAGTACATGAAAGAGAGATGATAATAATAAAAAAATGTAACTACACCTTATGAATTCAGCACTCTACCAAACCATGATGCTGATGCTAGAGGGTAGAAAACAGGGTAGTTTTTTGAGCGACTTGTTGTGTTTATTTAAAACATATGTTCCCCGGTACGTGCATAAAGGCAGACTGCAAAGTATTACGAACACTTTTCGGGGGCGCTGCCCTTTTTTTTTACGACCCGCAGCGCTTTTACGATTTCGCAGAGCGTCGTCCTACCGCGCGCAAAGTCTTTGTTTCGTAATAGCGTCGTTATCATGTAACGGGCTTCGATGTAACGCCAATAAAAATCATTCCGCCTTTAGTTTTATCGCTTTATTATACGGATTATCATAAGTTGCTGAAATATCTGCGATTCGTTTTCAGCCGGATGTATTGCGATTGTCTGAAAAAGCGCATATTCATTCAATGCAGGGTTCTATTTTTTTTTGAATTTGTGTTTCGTGGATGGGGATGGAAAGGCGTATAATAGTCGAGTTGATTAAAATTGTTGCGCTGCATATGAAATGTTTAATATCGAGATGGAAAAGGGAGGAGGTTGGCTGTTTTCAGTGTATGTGTGTGAGGGCTCTTCTCCCTTCGTTTAATAGTTCGTGCGCGTTCCGGGGATGTTTCAGATTTCATATTTCTTACAAAGTTTGATTAAATCATCCGTAACATCCAGTTAAGGGCGCGGAACGCCACCGAAGCTGTATATTAAACATAGCTGGGTCGTAAAGTTTCCTCGGGCTGAAACTCAAACGTTAAACGATAGTTGCCACCCTTCCGCTTCTTTTTCATCATCTTCACTCCCTCCCTCTCTCTCTCATCAATATATATATATCACCGAAATTTTATGTCCTCGTAAATTGATTCGAACGCCCCTAAACACGTCGCCTTTTCGATTGAAACTAAATCTTGGCCCGTCCTCAAATCATCATACTCTCAAACTAAATTAACAGGATTAACCGACTTAACAATATAATAGCGGCTATTAATAAACTCGAAACTAATTCCATTATTGTAAGAGGGATGGAAAGGGGATGATGAGCGTGCACCTAATGTAATTCAAATTTTATTGGATTAATTCCAGACCGAAGTTAGCAACCAAGACGTCTGCTTTGGTTGGTTGGTTACTCCGGCAAACGCGATTATGTACACACAACGGAAAGGGCGGAGGCGCCCGACTACAAGACGGAGAAAGAGAGAGAGCCGGAGGTTTGAGTCTGTCCGCTTTTCACAATCTCATCTCATCTGCGCTTTTGGCCTAATCACCGCCGAACAGTACGGAACCGGAGGACGAATGAATCGAAAAAGGAAACAAGGAGAGAAAAAAGGAAACGAGAGCAGAAAAATAAAAGAAGGAAGAGGGAACAAAGAAATAGGGGTTGTGGTTTTGTTTGATTATGTGCAGATGTTCCGAGCGCAAAACAATTTGGGGAAGGAATGGTTAGCGAATGCGTAAATCAAGCTGCAAATTTACCATTTTTCGTGCAAACCAAAAACCCAGAACTGAATAAAAATGTTGCTTTTTCATTTCACTGTTAAATCTGAACATTCACATCAAGATTTATTATAAAAACGAAATATTAAGTTTGTAAATTCACATTTAGATTCGATTAATTAACAAATATTTATGCAATAAGTTATCATAAAAAATTAAGTCTTGATTTATACAAATTAATAAATCTTAAGTCAAAATTTACGATAAGTGCAGGAAGATTTATCGGAAACTGAAAGAAATGTTGATTGTTGATTGCAGTCGCTTCGGAGGATTACGAAATGCAGGCAGGCACTTAGATTAGCATTGCCGAAACTTTGATATTTACGGTAATGGCGAGTCGAGAGAAACCGTTGCAAGCAAGCATAACAATTTGTACAGCTTGACCTGACGGACGGACGGTGAGATTACGGCAATCGTAGCAACGAACGTTTACATGACAATAAATCTCGGCGTGGGTAAGAAACCATTCCCTACCCTCACACAACGACTCACAACACGCAAATGAATAAGTTAACAAACCACAACGATATTACTTAATTCAGTGGTGTCCAAACTTGATGTTACTTCGCATCCCTCAAAAGTATGTAATCATTTGGGAAGCGCCCTTTCATAAAATGAACGCGCATTACAGCGAGAAAATCAATGAAATGTAAAAACACTGCTTTTTTAAACTTTGAACAAAAATTACAGCCAGACGGCTAAAACTACAATAATATATTAATACTTGCCACATTCCCCAAACATTCAGCTTTCATATGCATCTTTTGGATTCATTCTATGTATTATAGTTTTCGAGTAAATCAATGAAATGTAAAAACGCTGCTTTTTCGAGCATTTTTTAAACTTTGAACGCAAATTACAGCCAAACGGATAAAACCACAGAAATATGTCAATACTTGCCACATTCCCCAAATATTCAGCTTTCATATGCATCTCTTGGATTCATTCTATGTATTATAGTTTTCCAGTAAATCAATGAAATGTAAAAACACTGCTTTTTCGAGCATTTTTTAAACTTTAAACGCGAATTACAGCCAAACGGATAAAACCACAGAAATATATCAATACTTGCCACATTCCCCAAATATTCAGCTTTCATATGCATCTTTTTGATTAATTTTATCTATTATAGTTTTCGAGTAAATCAACGAAATGTGAAAACACTGCTTTTTCGAGCATTTTTTAAATTTTAACACAAATTACAGCCAAACGGCTAAAA